>NC_025993.2:86888696-86896196 GCF_000442705.2 Elaeis guineensis
GAGGGCTTTTTACTTAGGACTGAAATGAATGCTTGAATCTCTTCTTTTTTTTCCTCCTTTAAGTACCTTTATATCTTCAATAGATGGTGAAAAAAATCTGGATAAGTTTGGAGTCATTGGAGAGCATTAAAAGAGCATTAAATACGATCAAAATGAGCTAAAAAACTAGTCATTACAGAGATTTTTCATCGTAGGGATCGACTCATAGGGTCATCCCCTGCACAGGGGTCGATCCTATGAGTCGATCTTTGTGGTACCGAATAGAAACTGACTGTTCTATATCTTTGACTTGCACAGATAACAGAGGTCAACCCCTAGGGTCATCTTCTTTGGGTGTGCCAGCCAAAAATAGTGTGTCGTTCAGCCCCTTTGACAGGGATCGACCCTAGAGATCGATCCTTTTCTTTAAACTTGATTTTCTCTCAAAATATATATTCAAAAAATATAAAATAACCTCTCATAGATCATAAATCTTCTATTTTTGCTCTTGAGACTTTTGAATCAAAACTTGATAAAATTATGATTTTGCTCCTGAAATACAATAAATCTTTTTTCAAACCAAAATCATTAGTAACTCTCTCAAATATTTTGTAATCATCAAAATCAATTCATGAAACAACAATCTCTTCCTTTTTGATGATGATAAAATACTTGAGCAAAAGTAAAATATAACAAATATAAAGCATTGATTAAGAATTTTCAAATTTATGAAGATGCATCGCTTAAACATTATAGCCAATTATTTGAATAAAATACATCATGAGTAGTTTGAAGATTAGTTTGAAAATTGCTTATAAGATTATTTTTTTTGATAAATTTGCTTATTGTCCGATTTTATTTCTTTACTCCTCCTTTTTAACAACATCAATTAAAATCTTAAGAGATTTTTAAAGAAAAATAAAAAAGACTCCCTCTCACTATAGCAATCATAAAGGATATTTTAATTTGCTCATATAGAAGATATTGCCATTCATAATATTTCATAGCACATATATGAGGCCTTTTTCATATTATATAATTAAGATATTTCAATTGATGCCATTCATAAAAATCAATCAAAATGATATTCATAGAAGTTAAAAGCATATATATATATATATATCCAAAATATGACTGAAGAGTTATCAGATACATAAGTGTCACAATACACAAGAGTCAAGTCAAAATACATAGGCCATACAAAAGTCATGGGTAATAAAAAATACAACTATCCATGAGTTAATCAGCCAACAAATACAAAGGCCATAAGATAGATCCTAGACATAAAAGACTAACAATGCTAGATTTAATAAATATTATGGCTACAGGCATCAGAATCAGAAGAGTCAGAGAAATGATGAGGAGACTCAGGATCAAAGCCACAGGCACATCCTCGACCATGTCTGCCTC
The DNA here is from genome assembly GCF_000442705.2 of Elaeis guineensis. Classification (NCBI taxonomy): domain Eukaryota; kingdom Viridiplantae; phylum Streptophyta; class Magnoliopsida; order Arecales; family Arecaceae; genus Elaeis; species Elaeis guineensis. The sequence continues at coordinate 86,890,086 of NC_025993.2, forward strand.
GGCCACGGATAGAAGTACTGGCACGAGCAGAAGGGCGAGAAGGTCCTGGAGCCTGAAAAGATATGGGCTGTGCTAGGAGAACAAGTCTAATGGTATCCAATTGTGCCAAAGCTCTTGACATAGACTGCATCAAGGTACCAATCTGAGTAGAGAGAGCCTCACTAGAGTCTCTGATCTCTCTCCTCAAAAAATCAAAGCCACTCTCCAAAATACCTCGAAGCGTAGCCGTCTCTGCAGACAGATTGGAGACCTCCGTGATGTCCTCTTGCGGTTGGGGATGGGCTAAGACTAATACCTATCTCTGCAAATCTAAAACTCTGTCCGTTAGTCTCAGAATATATCCCTCAAGCTCCTTAATTCGTGCGGACTGAGCAGAAAGCATCTAAAGACCAGGGTGAGTGCCATACCATAAGGTAAGTGAGCCTTAGACCTATTCAGGGTCTCTCTCATGGCCTCAAATATCAAAGCAGGAAGGTTCAAGGGGGTTTCGGTGATCACATGGTACATGATGCATATATCCCTACCAGATAAGAGATCATGCCTGCTACTTCTAGGGATAAAAAGTTTGATCACCATGTGATGCAAAAGTCTCATTTCTACTAAAAGAATCTTTGCTTCTAATTTATTTAAATTTTCAGTAAATATTTTTTTTTAAAATAATACTTAGTCCCTCTTCTTTGATTGGGAGCTCCATATGAGTATAATCTTCACAAGGCAAGTGCAGGATTTGTCCCAAGTGCAATGGATCAAGAACAATGTTAACACTTTTCACTGAAGACTTTACTATTCCATTGTAGTAACTTAAATTCAAATAAAATTCTCTGACCAAATCAACATAAATATTTTCTTCAATAGACAGTAAAACTTCCATCCTTGACTTTTAATTTTTGATCCAATTGAGAACCCCTCTTTTTCAAAAAACTTAAAATCTATGTTCTTCCTAGGTTCTACTTTTCGATTTGAGAGTGGTACCTTGCTTGGACAAAGTGGAGACTGTGAAGAAGTTGGAGCAGGATCTGAAACTGGGGTTGGAGCGGAAGAAGGCTCGGTTGCCATTCTTTTTCTATGCACATCCTCCTCTAACCCAGGAACAGACTTTCTTCTCTGTGGTAGCTTCAGTTTGAGAGCCATTTTGGATAAGAGAGACTTGCAAACAGTTTAGGAGACTTAATGAGAGGAGAGTGAAAAAGATTTTAGAGGAAAAACAAAGATTTTGGGGAGATAGACTGTCGGTTTGGAGAAGAGAGTTTGAAACAAGGGTAAGATTGATCCGCCCAAACGAAGAAGAAAAAGAAAGGGTTTTTTAGTTCTTAAAAGGGTGATTTGAAGGGGGAAACATGGTGGGAAGAGAGATTTTAAGAGAATTTTTGTGGTTGAGAGAGTGGAGAGAGAGGAGATTTTTGTTCGGTGGGATAAGAAAGACGAAAGGCAAAGGGTCAGCTCCTTTACAAATGGAGATTTTCTAATAAAATAGAGCACCCGATGGGTTTTAATAAAAATTATAAGTTTAGCCTAGGGTCGATCCTGGGGGTCGACTCATGGCTAGAAAAATTCAAAAAAATAATGAAAAAATTTTGAAAAAATTTGAAACTTGAGAGAAGGGTGTCTATTTAAGAGATTGATCATATGAAGGATAGTTTTGAGCTTTTAAGAAAGGAGAAATGAGAATTGAGCTCAAAAATTAGTTCAATAAATTTTTAACAGAAAAGAACTTAGAATCAGAAAAATACTTAAGCTGATGGATCAAAGATTCCTAGTTCCTTTTTAAATTCATAAAATCTATCTTCACTTAAGGCCTTGGTAAAGATGTTAGCCAATTATTTTTCAGTACAAACATAATCAAGAATTATATTATCATTTTGGACATGTTCTCTTATGAAGTGATGTCTAATTTCAATATATTTTGATCTAGAATGCTGAATTAGATTTTTAGTTAGATTAATAGCACTAGTGTTATTCCATCTTATGGGAGTTTTATTGAGTTTGATGCCAAAGTCCTCAAGTTGTTGCTTAATCCATAAGATTTGAGCACAGCAACTTTCGACTACAATGTATTTGGCCTCGATCGTAGATAGTGCCATCGAATTTTGCTTCTTGCTAAACCAAGAGATTAAGTTAACTCCTAAGAATTGACAAGTTTCACTAGTATTTTTTTTGTCCAATCTACATCCAGCAAAATCAGCATCTGAATATCCTATTACGTCAATTGATGAATGTTTAGAATACCATAATTTTAGAGTTTGTATACCTTTTAAATATTTAAAAAAAAATTTAACTATATTTAAATATGATTTTTTTGGATTTGATTGAAAGCGTGCACATAGACAAACACTAAACATAATATCTGATCTACTAGCAGTTAAATACAATAAAGAACCAATCATGCCTCTATAAAGTTTTGAGTCTACATTTTTACCTCCTTCATCCTTGTCAAGCTTACATGATGGGCTCATGGGGGTACCAATTGCTTGGGAGCCCTCCATTCCAAATCTTTTGAGTAGTTCTCTTGTATACTTGCTTTGGGTGATGGAGATCCCTTCCTTTATTTATTTGATTTGGAGTCCGAGGAAGAATATAAGTTCTCCCATCATGCTCATCTCGAACTCCCTCTGCATGAGCTTAGCAAAATCTTGACAAAGAGTTTCATTAGTAGATCCAAATATAATGTCATTAACGTATATTTGTATAACTAAGATATCATCACAATTTTTTTTAATGAAAAGAGTTGTATCTATATTTTCTTTTGAAAAATTATTATTAAGCAAGAATTTACTTAACCTTTCATACCAAGCCCTAGGTGCTTGTTTTAAACTATATAATGCTTTATTTAATTTAAAAATATGATTAGGAAAAGCATGATTTTCAAAATCGAGGGGTTGTTCTACATATACTTTTTCAGCAATATAACCATTTAGAAAAGTACTTTTGACATCTATTTGGAATAACTTAAAATTCATAAAGTATGCATATGCAAGTAAAAGCATAATTGCTTCTAATCTAGCAACAAGTGCAAAGGTCTCATCAAAATCAATTCTCTCTTCTTGATTATAATCCTTTGCAATCAATCTTGATTTATTCCTAATTATATTTTCATGTTCATCCAATTTATTCCTATATACCCATTTTGTGCCAATTACTGGATAATTTTTAGGTCTTGATACTAAAGTCCATACATTATTTCTTTCGAATTGATTAAATTTTTCTTGCATTACATTTATCCAATTATAATTTTTTCAGCTTTATTTATGATTTTAGGTTCAAAATGAGAAACAAATGCAAAATGATTGTATGCATCTCTAAGTGAAGAATGAGTTTTTACTCCATATGTAAGATCACCAATGATTAATTATTTGGGGTGATTGTGATCATACCTCTATTCTTTGGATAGATCATTTGTACTTTGAGATTGTTCTTGTTGTTCTTCACCTTCATCTTCTTGTTTATTTTCATGTTCTTCTTCATTTTGAATTGTTGAGTCTTTTAGGATGAGCTCCTTCATCCCTTCTATAAGAGGATCTGCATCATCAATACCTTCACTCTTTCTTGAAGAAAGATCATTAGTCTCATCAAAAACAACATATATTGACTCCTCTACTACTAAAATTTTTTTATTGAAAACTCTAAAAGCTTTGCTAGAAGAGGAGTAACTAAGAAAAATAGCTTCATCGAATTTTGCATCAAATTTTTCTAATCTCTCTTTACCATTGTTCAAAATAAAATATTGGCAACCAAAAACATGAAAGAATACAATATTTGATTTTCTTCCTTTCCAAAGCTCATAGGGTGTTTTTTTTAGAATTGATCTAATTAAAGTATAATTTAAAATATAACATACCGTGTTAATTGCTTCTATCCAAAAGTATCTGGGGAGGTTGCTTTCACATAGCATGGTACAGGCCATTTCTTCAAAGATTCTACTTTTTCTTTCTACTGCCCCATTTTGTTAGGGTGTCCTAGGTGCTGAAAAGTTGTGATCAATGCCTTTTTCATCACAAAATTTTTTAAATTTTTTATTTTCAAATTTGATTTCATGATCACTTCGAATATTTTGAATTAAAATTTTTTTTTCATTAGTAATTTTTTGATAAAATTTTGAGAACATATGAAAAGTTTCATCCTTATATGTCAAAAAGAAAACTCATATAAAATGAGAGAAATCATCAATAATTACAAAGCTGTATCATTTTTCACATAAACTAGTAATTTTAGTGGGTCCAAATAAATTCATATGCAATAATTCTAATGGCCTAGAAGTTGAAATAATATTTTTAGATTTGAATGAGACTTTTGTTTATTTACCTAGTTGGCATGCATCACAAATTCTATCCTTTTCAAAAATTTAGGTAAATCAGTAACCAATTCCTTTTTAATAAGTTTTGAAAGTGAATGCATACTAATATGTGCAAGCCTACGGTGCCAAAGCCAACTAGTCTCATTAATTTTGGCATTCAAGGCTATTAGGTATTGCATGTTTATCTTGAAAAGATCATTCAAATCTACTATATAAACATTACCATATCTATGTCCAACAAATTTAATGCCTTCATCATTGGGACTAGTTACTATGCATAATGAAGATTCAAAAATAACTTTATATCTTTTATCACAAAATTGACTAATGCTTAATAGATTATATTTCAAATCATATACTTATAAAATATTTTTAATATATTTGGAGAGAGTGATACCAATGTTACCTATACCGATGATCTTTCATTTGCTATTGTCTTCAAAGGTGACTATCCCTCCATCTTTGGCATCAAGTATGATGAATTGAGATTCATCACTAGTCATGTGTCTTGAGCACCCACTATCAAGATACTATTTTCGATTTGTTCTTTGGGATGCAAGACACACCTACATACAAAAATTAAATTTTGACTTTAGGTACTCAAGTTTTTTTGGATCCTTTTTTGTTAGTCACAATGGTTCCTTTTGGAACCCATATTTTCTTCACATTAGAATTTTCAGATTTACTAAAGAAATATGTATAAGATTTGTGTCCTACTTTACCACATTTAAAGCAAGTAATATTTGAAAACTTGTTGCTTGATGAGTTCACAAAGATATTTTTCAAAAATTTTTATTTTTTTAAAGGGTTGTAGCTAAGACCGACTTTATCATAAATAGTCTTTTGATTATCAAGTATCATTTGAAGTTTATTTAAACTTAGAGTGAACTTTTCTATCATAGATTTTAACTTAGCAATTTTATTTTTCAAATTTAGATTTTCTTATGTCAAGACCAATTTTTTATTTGAAATAATCTTATTTTCTTTTAGTAAAGATTGATTCTTTGATTTCAATTCTTTGTTCTTTACCTCTAACTTCTTTAGATCATCAACTAGATCATAAAATACTTCTTGAAGTTCTTCAAAAGTAAAATCATTTGGAGTTTCAGCATTTATCTCATTTTCATATGCCATAAGGTACAAGTTGGCTTGTTCATGTGAATCTTTTTCTTCAGAGCTGGACCCATCACTTTCACTCTATGTAGCCACCATAACCTTTTTCTTGTACTTCTTGGGACCTTTCTTAAGTTGTGGATATTCGGACCTAAAGTACCCCAACTTCTTACATTCATAACAAATAAGGGGTTGCTCTTTATCTTTCTCCTTGCTATGCTCCTCTTTTGTAGGTGGCCTCTTCCTCATCTCTTATTTTTTTTCTTCAAAAATCTTTTAAACTTTCTAGTGATGAGGGCTATTTCTTCTCTTCATCTTGCTCTTTATTTTCTATTTCATCAGATTCTTCATTGAGTTGAGCAGTAGATTTGAGGATGATTGTCCTCTTCTTCTTGACATCTTCTTCTTGATGTTGTTTTATACTTAGCTCGTATGTCATTAGCGATCCTAGAAACTCCTCAAAGGATAAAATATTCAAATCTTTGGCTTCTTGGATTGTGGTCACTTTGGTCTCCCAAATCCTTGGTAAGGACCTAAGAATCTTTCTCACAAGATCGCTGTTAGAATAAGACTTACCAAGACTTTTTAGATTATTAATAATATCCATAAAATGAGTAAATATTTTAGTTATTAATTCATCATGCTCCATTTTAAAGAGTTCACATTTGTGTACAAGCATGTTAATTTTTGATTCCTTAACTTGATTA
>NC_025993.2:86903696-86926196 GCF_000442705.2 Elaeis guineensis
AAAACATAATCTATTAAGCATCAGTCAATTTTGTGATAAAGGGTACAAAGTTATTTTTGAATCTTCATTATGCATAGTAACTAGTCCCAATGATGAATGCATTAAATTTGTTGGGCATAGACATAGTAATGTTTATATGGTAGATTTGAATGATCTTTCCAAGATAAACATGTAATATCTAGTAGCCTTGAATGCCAAAATTAATGAGACTAGTTGGTTTTAGCACCGTAGGCTTACACATATTAGCATGCATTCACTTTCAAAACTTATTAAAAAGGAATTGGTTACTGATTTATCTAAATTAAATTTTGAAAATGATAGAATTTGTGATGCATGTCAACTGAGTAAATAAATAAAAATCTTATTTAAATCTAAAAATATTGTTTCAACTTCTAGGTCGTTAGAATTATTACACATGGATTTATTTGGACTCATTTGAACTACTAGTTTAGGTGGAAAATGATATGGCTTTATAATTATTGATGGTTTCTCTTATTTTATATGGATTTTTTTTTTTGGCACATAAGGATGAAACTTTTCATGTATTCTCAAAATTTTATCGAAGAGTTACTAATGAAAAAGATTTTTTAATTCAAAATATTCGAAGTGATCATGAAACTGAATTTGAAAATCAAGATTTTAAAATATTTTATGATAAAAAAGGTATTGACCATAATTTTTCAGCACCTAGGACATCCCAACAAAATGGGACAGTGAAAGAAAAAATAGATCTCTTGAAGAAATAGCTCATACCATGCTATGTGAAAGCAACCTCGTAAGATACTTTTGGATGGAAGCAATTAACATGGTATGTTACATTTTAAACCATCCTTTAATTAGATCAATTCTAAAGAAAACACCCTATGAGCTTTGGAAAGGAAGAAAACCAAACATTATATTTTTTCATATCTTTGGTTGCCGATGTTTTGTTTTGAACAATGGTAAAGGGAGATTAGAAAAATTTGATGCAAAATTCGATGAAGCTATTTTTCTTAGTTACTCCTCTTCTAGTAAAACTTTTAGAGTTTTCAATAAAAGAACTTTAGTAGTAGAGGAGTCAATACATGTTATTTTTGATGAGACTAATAATCTTCCTTCAAAGAAGGGTGAAGGTATTGATGATGCAGATCCTCTTATATAAGGGATGAAGAAGCTCACCCTAAAAGACTCAACTATTCAAAATGAAGAAGAACATGAAAACAAACAAGAGGATGAAAGTGAAAAACAACAAGAACAACCTCAAGGTACAAATGATCTACTCAAAGAATGGAGGTATGATCACAATCATCCCAAAGAATTAATTATTGATAATCCTACTCATGGAGTAAGAACTCGTTCTTCACTTAGAGATGCATACAATCATTTTGCATTTATTTTTCATTTTGAACCTAAAATTATAGATGAAGCTGAAAAAGATTATAATTAGATAAATGCAATGTAAGAAGAACTTAATCAATTAGAAAGAAATAATGTATGGTCTTTAGTATCAAGACCTAAAAATTATTTAGTAATTGGCACAAAATGGATATATAGGAATAAATTAGATGAACATGAAAATGTAATTAGGAATAAAGCAAGATTGATTGCAAAGGATTATAATCAAGAAGAGAGAATTAATTTTGATGAGACCTTTACACCTGTTGCTAGATTAGAAGCAATTAGACTTTTACTTGCATATGCATGCTTTATGAATTTTAAGTTATTCCAAATGGATGTCAAAAATATTTTTCCAAATGGTTGTATTGCTGAAGAAGTATATGTAGAATAACCCCCTGATTTTGAAAATCATGCTCTTCTTAATCATGTTTTCAAATTAAACAAGCATTGTATAGTTTAAAATAAGCACCTAGGACTTGGTATGAAAGGTTAAGTAAATTCTTGCTTAATAATGATTTTTCAAGAGAAAATGTAGATACAACCCTTTTCATTAAAAGAGATCATGATGATATCTTAGTTATACAAATATACATTGATGACATTATATTTGAATCTACTAATGAAACTCTTTGTCAAGATTTTGCTAAGCTCATGTAGGGGGGTTCGAGATGAGCATGATGGGAGAACTTACATTCTTCCTCAGACTTCAAATCAAACAAACAAAGGAAGAGATCTCCATCACCCAAAGCAAGTACACAAGAGAACTACTCAAAAGATTTAGAATGGAGAACTCCAAAGCAATTGGTACCCCCATGAGCCCATCATGTAAGCTTGACAAAGATGAAGGAGGTAAAAATATAGATTCAAAACTTTATAGAGGCATGATTGGTTCTTTATTGTATTTAACTACTAGTAGTTCAGATATTATGTTTAGTGTTTGTTTATGTGCACACTTTCAATCAAATCTAAAAGAATCATATTTAAATATAGTTAAAAGAATTCTTAAATATTTAAAAGGTATACAAACTCTAAGATTGTAGTATTCTAAGGACTCATCAATTGACTTAATAGGATATTTAGATGCTGATTTTACTAGATGTAGATTAGATAGAAAAAATACTAGTTGAACTTACCAATTTCTAGGAGTTAACTTAATCTCTTGGTTTAGCAAAAAATAAAATTTGATGGCACTGTCTACGACCGAGGCTGAATACATTGCAGCCGGAAGTTGCTGTGCTCAAATTTTATGGATTAAGCAACAACTTGAGGACTTTGGCATCAAACTTAATGAAACTCCTATAAGATGTGATAACACTAGTACTATTAATCTAACTAAAAATCTAATTTAGCATTCTAGATCAAAATATATTAAAATTAGACATCATTTCATAAGAGAATATGTCCAAAATAATAATATAATTCTTGATTATGTTTGTACTAAAAAATAATTGGCTGACATCTTTACCAAGGCCTTAAGTGAAGATAGATTTTATGAAATTAGAAGAGAACTAGGAATCCTTGATCCATCAACTTAAATATCTTTCTGATTCTAAGTTTTTTTTATCAAAAATTTATTGAATCAAATTTTGAGCTTAATTCTTATCTCTCCTTTCTTAAAAATTCAAAACTATCCTTCATATGATCAATCTCTCAAATAGACACCCTTTTCTCAAGTTTTAAATTTTTTCAAAATTTTTTCATCATTTTTTTTTATTTTTTCCTAGCCATGAGTCGACCCCAGAGGTCGACCCTAGGGTAAACTTATAATTTTCATTAAAATCCATCGGGTGCTCTGTTTTATTAAGAAATCTCCGTTTGTAAAGGAGCTGACCCTTTTTGTCTTTCGTCTTCCTTATCCCACCGAACAAAACCTCCTTCCTCTCCACTCTTTCAATCGCAAAAATGTCTTAAAATCCCTCTTCCCACCAGGTTTTTTCCTTCAAATCACCCTTTTAGGAACTAAATCCCTCTTCCTTTTCTTCTTCATTTGGGTGGATTAAGCTTACTCTAGCTTCAAACCCTCTTCCCCCAACCGACTGTCTATCTCCCCAAAACCCTTATTTTTTTTCTAAAATTCTTTCCACTCACCTCTCATTAGGTCTTCTAAGTTGTTTGCAAGTCTCTCTTATCTGAAATGGCTCCCAAATTGAAGCTACCACAGAGAAGAAAGTCTATTCGTGGGTTAGAAGAGGATGTGTGCAGAAAAAAAATAGCAGCTGAGCCCTCTCCTTCTCCAACCCCAGCTCCAGATCCTGCTCCAGCTTCTACATAGTCCCCACTCAGTCCAAGCAAGGTACCTCTCTCCAATCGTAAAGTAAAATCTGGGAAGAACATAGATTTTAGGTTTTTTTGAAAAAGAAGGATTCTCTATTGGATCAAAAATTAAAAATCAAGGATGGGAGTTTTACTATCTTTTAAAGAAAAATACTTATGTGGATTTGGTCAGAGAATTCTATTTGAATTTAAGTTACTGCAATGGAATAGTAAAGTCTTTAGTGAAAGGTATTAACATTGTTCTTGATCTGTTGCATTTGAGACAAATCTTGCACTTGTCTTGTGAAGGTTATACTCATATGGAGCTCCCAATCAAAGAAGAAAGAATAAGTGTTATCTTAAGAAGAACATTTACTAAAAACTTAAATAAATTAGAAGCAAGGATTCTTTCAGTAGAGATGAGACTTTTGCATCACATGATTATCAAACTTTTTGTCCCTAAGAGTGGCAGGCATGACCTCTTATCTGGTAGGGATATTTGCATCATGTACCATGCGATCATCGAGACCCCCTTGAACCTTCCTGCTTTGATGTTTGAGGCCATGAGAGAGATCCTGAATAGATCTAAGGCTCACTTGCCTTATGGTATGGCACTCACCTTGGTCTTTAGGAGGTTCAGAATCTGTTTTGAGGGGAAGGCAGTCACCATATTATCACATTCTGATACCATCAACCACTACACACTGCATCGCATGGGCTTTTCGAAGACTGATGGTAGTTGGTCGAAGGGTGTTAAGGAGAGAGCAGAGGAGGAGGGACCATCTTCACCTCCTCATGATCACAGAGTATCTCCTGATATTCAGTTCATGTCTGATCACGAGGCTGGTCCCTCAGAGTCAGTGAGGAGGGAGGCTTCTGTACCACAGTCTAGGAGCAGAGTAGATCCTTCAGAGATCAGGCTTGCAGATGATCAGATTGAGTTGATGTCCCAGTGGGTTGCTTCCATTTTATCCCAGTAGTTTGCCACCTCAGATTTTGCTCAGAGGATGACATCTCAGGTTGTTTTAGATCAGACCTTGATCCCTCATATCTCTATTGTCTTTCAGATGCTTACAGCTCAGTCCGCACATATTGAGGAGCTTGAGAGATATATTTTGAGACTGATGGGCAGAGTTTTAAATTTGCAGAAGCAGGTATTAGCTTTAGCCCATCCCCAGCCATAAGAGAACATCATGGAGGTCTCTGACCTGTCTGCAGAGGTGGCTAGGCTTCGAGATATTTTGCAGAGTGGCTTTGATTTTTTGAGGAGAGAGATCAGGGGCTCCAGTGAGACTGTCTCTACTCAGATTGGTGCCTTGATGCAGTCCATGACGAGAGCTTTGGAATAATTGGACACCATCAGACTTTCTCTCCTAGCACAGTCCATAGCTTTTCAGGCTCCGGAGACTTCTCGCCCTTCTACTCATGCCAGTACTTCTACCCGTGGCTGAGGCAGACGTGGTCGAGGACGTGCCTGTGGCTTTGATCTTGAGACTCCTCATCATATCTCTAACTCTTCTGATTCTGATGCCTCTAGCCACGACATCTGTTAGATCTAGCATAGTTAGTCTTTTATGTCTAAGATCTAGTTTATGGCCTTTGTATTAGTTGGCTGATTGACTTATGGATAGTTGTATTGTTTGTTATCCATGACTTTTGTATGGCCTATGTACTTTGACTTGACTCGTATGTATCGTGACACATATGTCACATTTTGGATATATATATATATATATATATATATATATATATATATATATATATATATATATATGCTTTTATCTTATATGAATGTCTTTGGATTGATTTTTTTTATGAATGGCCTTAATTGAAATGTCTTAATTCTGTGATATAAAAAATACCTCATATATGTGCGATGTAATATTATGAATGGCAATATCTTCTATATGAGCAAATTGAAATATCCTTTATGATTGCTATAGTGAGGGAGAGTCTCTTTCATTTTTTTTCTTAAAAAGGAAGAGTAATGATCTTAATTGATGTTGTCAAAAAAGAGGAGTAGAGAAATAAAATCGAGCAATAAGCAAAATTGTCAAAGTAAATTTGTCAAAAAAAATAATCTTATAAGCTATTTTAAAACTAATCTTCAAACTACTCATGATGCTTTCTATTCAAATAATTGGCTATAATGTTTAAGTGATACATCTTCATAAATTTAAAATTCTTAATCAATGCTTTATATATGTTATATGTTATATTTTGCTTTTGCTCAAATATTTTGTCATCATCAAAAAGGGAGAGATTGTTGCTCCTTCAATTGATTTTGATGATTACAAAATATTTGAGGGGGTTACTAATGATTTTGGTTTGAAAAAAAATTTATTATATTTCAGGAGCAAAATCATAATTTTATCAAGTTCTGATTCAAAAGTCTCAAGAGCAAGAACAGAAGATTTATGATCTATTGAAGATAATTTTATATTTTTTGGATATATATTTTGAGAGAAAATCAAGTTTAAAGAAAAGGATCGACCTCTAGGGTCGATCCCTGTCAAAAGGGCTGAATAGCATGCTATTTTTGGCTGGCACACCCAAAGGGGATGACCCTATGAGTCAACCTCTATTGCTGTACAAGCCAAAGAACAGAACAGTGACTTTCTATTTTGCACCACAGATGTCGACCCTATGAGTCGACCCCTGTGTAGAGGTCGACCCTATGAGTCGACCCCTACGACGAAAAATCTCCGTAACGGTTAGTTTTTTATCTTGATTTGATCGTATTTAATATTCATTTAATACACTCCAATGGCTCTAAACCTGTCCAGATTACTCTCCACCATCTATTGAAGATATAAAGGTACTTAAAGGAGGAAAAAAGAAAAGATTTTTCAAGCATTCATTTCAGCCCTAAAGAAAAAGCCTTCTTCAAGCAAAACAGGCTTTCATTTCATGTTCATCAACCCCTCAAAAGCTCATTCAAGTCTTCAACAACCTTGAAACAAATCAGAAAAGCTTCTTTCTTGTTGTATAAAGTGTATTTAAAATTTTAATTTGCTTATTAAAGGAGCTAAACTTGTATTTTCATGTGATTAACTCTTATACTCTGTTTTTGTCTTGATCCTTAGTTTTGGAAGGGTTCCAAAATTTGAAAAGGTTGGTCCGAACCTTGAATCGGATTGTATTTAGATTGGCTTGTAACTGAAAAATAAGTGTTCTAGCTTGGGATAGCTAGAGTCGGAGGTACCGACGTTGTATTCTTGTTGAATACGTTTTAGTGAATTTAAATTCTCAAGTAGGAGCTTGGGGAGTGGATGTAAGTACAAGATTGGCATCAAACCACTATAAATTTTGATTGTTTGTTTTGTGCTTACTTATTCTTTTTCTAAGTTTCTTTATTTTCTTGCATTCTTGCATCTCATTTCTACACCTTGTTTAAATCATTTTCTACATATAACCTACTCATTGTTATTTAATTCTTGTGGTTCTAAATTAACTTTAAAATTTCAAAAATCCAATTCACTCCGCCCCTCCTCTTGGGTTGCATAGCTGGGTAACAATTAGGAATATGAAAGGATATGCTATTACTATTCATAAAGAATATTTTTTAATAAATGATCAATTCTATAATGTAGAATCTGCATGCAATGCGCAGGCTCACAACTAGTATATATATTAAAACAGAGGCCTCTCAGTGGAGAAGCCTCCATTGGACACCTGGGCATCTAAAAATAAGAGGAGGGAGCCGCATGGCATCGTCTAAGCTTCCCTATTTGATCGCGCGTGAGAAGCTTCCCTTTTTGTCTACTCTTGAGGATGAAAACCAATTCTCAGACGGATTTGGCACGGAGAGAAGAGAGAATGGGGAAAGGACTTACAAGGGCTACCACCATGGCATGGCCAGTGGTGCTTTTGGTGGGGGCGTGCAGCATTATGGGTGGGACAGCGAGGTGGGAAAGGGTCTTACCTTTAATTTTTTCCATCTTTCCTTTGTTTTCATTGATTTTTGTTTTATTTTCCCCTAATTTTTCTCGTATTTTTTCCGTCCTCAGGAGCCTCGATCGAGTGGGAGATCTGGAGGTTGAGCAGCTCAATGTGGCACCCGAGGCGGAGGAGGGTCAACGGCCCGAGGGCCAAGGAGCTCAGACATCCACAGGTGCTTGATGAAGCGCCAGTGGGGACCGTAGGGGGAGAATGCGAAGCCGGAGGCATTGTAGGTGAAGTGGCAGGCTGCGGCGGTCTGGGGGTGGTTGGAGATGGCCATGTCATGGCTCTTAAAGAGCTCACGGGCAAGGTTAGGGGAGAAGGTAATGATGTAGAGGGTGGAACCGAGGTGGAGGCTAAAGAGGGGGCCATGGTAGGGGGTGAGGCGGTAGAGGGTCCGGTGGATTAGGGGTCTCTGATGCCATTCATGTCACTGGATCACTCCCTCGCCACTCCTCTGGCACTGTATACGGCGTTCCCTTTGTTATGCTCCTCTCAGCATCCCTCAGGACACACATCCGGACCTTCTCCATTTGCAATGCTCCGATGCGCTTGGCATCCGCTGGTGTGGCGGCAGAGACAGCATCGACGCATGTGAAACGGGCACCATGGGGACACACATCCAGATCTTCTCCATTTGCAATGCTCCAACGCCCTCGGTGTCTGCCGGTGTGGTGAAATGTGCACCGCAGTGGTGAGGCTGGCATGCGTGAAGCGGCTGCGGTGGCAGCAGGGCTCGGGCAGTTCTTCTCCCTCTGTCCTATGAAGAAGAGAAGAAGAAGAGGGAAGGAAGAAAAAGAATAAAAAAAAAGAGAAAAAAAAAAGAAAAAAATAAAAAAAATTATTTTTTTAAAAAAGATAATAGTAAAGATCCTTCGTTATTGTGAATTCTGGGCAGTTCTTCTTCCTCTGTCCTTCTGTGAAGAAGGGAAGAAGAAAAGGAAAGAAAAAAATAATTAAAAAAAAATTAAAAATTATTTATATAAAAAAGATAACAGTAAAGATCTTTCGTTATTGTGAATTCTATTGTTGAGACTTCTTAGTTTTTTTTTTAGACTCATTCAAATAAGGAACCAAGAGCAATATTTGGGATTTGAAAGATAGTTATCCAATATATAATTAATTACAAATCATTATTTTGGATGGTATTAATTAATTACAAATTTTTAATTATTTTTTATATTCAAAGAATAGATACCGATGATTTGATATTCCGTAGATTAGAGACATCAATCTTCGGGAGAGAATCGAATCAGTAAAAGAAGAGATGGAAAAAAAAAATTTAAGTTTAGATTTTTAATTTTTTTAAAAGAAATTTTTTTATAGTTTAGATCTCTAAAATTTTGATACTAGAATTTTTTTTAAATTTTTTAAATTTAAATCTCTCGTAAGTGATTAGTTGGAGACATACTCATCAATCGATTTTAATCGGTATCCCATAAAACTATCATTTATCATCATATTGCTATATTTTTACTCCACCCCAAGCTCAAAGATGCTGCGGCTATTGATGGTAGCGGTGGTCGATGGTCAACATTATCAACTCTATTATTGAAAGAGTTGGGAGGTTTGCGAGGAGAGGATTGAAGAAAAAGGAGGAAGAGAAAGAGAGAAAGATTTAAAAAATAATTAAAAATAAAAATAATAAAAAATTATAAATTTATGAAGGAACCTCACGGAATCAAGATCGTTGATCATCACAAGATTTATCCGAGAACTTATAATTCAGATTATGCACAAAATATAATTTATTAATTATTTTAATTATTTTTAAAAATATATAAAATAGATATAATAAAATAAATAAATAAATAAAATAAAATAAAATAAAAACATTCCATGCATCACACCGCGTTATAAACTAGTATATATCTATATTCATATTTTCTAATATGATCTATGTTTATTTAAAATAAATATAAATATAATTTTTTTGCATCCCATCCATCTATTTTCGTCGAACACAAGCTGATATGGATAAATACTCATATTCAATCGGTTTTGAGGCCTAACAATGTCCCCAAGCCGGATGATGGCGCGGAAATGAATGGTTGCCGCACGAGCCACGTGCCGATGCCGTTAGTTCTCCCCCCAACCCTCTCCGTCCCCGCTCCTATCGCCGCCGGGCGGCGACGGCGGCAGCGGCGGTGGCCGACAAGCAGCCTTCCCACCCTTCAACTCCAACGGCATCTGTCTCCAGAAAGCGCGGAAAATGTAAGATTAAAAAATCTTTCTGCGGATTCTTTTTGGTTTTGCTTGGTTATTTATTTTTTCTTTTTGCTAGCATTTGCTGCATGATCTTAAAAGTATAAATTTTCGCATAGTTTGCGGACCAACCTCCCAAAGGATTTCTCTCTGTTTTTTTTTTAGAGTTTTTAATGAAACAAATCCATGATAGCACTGTATGGGCCAGCATGACGAATGGTCCAAATCGTTGTGGCCAAAATTCTATGTTTTCAACTACCTGATTGAGTTGGATGTAGAAGGAGTCAGTTTAAGGGTCATTCTCAGTTCAATAAGACAAAAGTGGCATCTCCAAAGGGATTGTCTTTATCCTCTCCATATCTTTCACCAAGATCGTAGAAGATCCAAAATGCCTCCCATGTAGTTGAAGAAAGAAAAATGAAGTGGAAATACTCTTTGTTGCATGATAGTGGCACCACCATGAGTGCGATGGACAAGTGATTTAATTATTGCATTGAGCCTTACATTGTCCACAACAAGCTCATGTAGTCTTTTTCAACGACTATTTTAAATGGAAGAAGACTTATTAAATGGATCATAGGATAGAATACCTTCTTGCTTGGTCAGGTAATGAAATGATGCTATTGAGAAAGTGAATTATGTTTTACTAATCAATTCACTTACTTTGTAGCATGCTCGTGTGGTCTTCTTCAATGTCTGTTTTACATGGAAGAAAAGGATCTTTATGGGGATCATAAGGTAAGATTCCTCCTTGCACAGGCAAGAACCACAATGAGACTGTTGTATATTTTATTATATTTAAGTAGTTCATTTTTTGATGCATCGTTTCATGAGATTTTCCAAATTTACTATATCTTTCAGATGTAGCTAAAGCAATCAATAATAACTGGATGTAGCAGGAGGGCAATGAAACTTCTCCTTACCATTTCTTGTTGCCCATCCAGTGCTGGTGGTCAAACACTGGGATATGCTGGAGTTCAGGTGGAACTTTGGTATCCTAATCATTAAAAAAGGGAAATCTCGAATTGTTATCTGCAGACCATCCGATATTTTTCCTAGCAGCGTGAATCAGTAAAGAAATGCTTCTCATATTCATTTTGGTCAAAATGATTTTTGAGTAAATAGTTATTAGAAATAATCAATGAATTTAAAAGTAAAAATCACGTTGAAACATGTTCCTTTGGGAAGAATTTTTTCAATTTCTATGGTTTATTTCCCTTTCATTTTAATATCTAACTCTTTGTTGAGTTTCTTCAAACTATCTGCTGAATTACAAAATTTGAACTTGCTAAATCAGTCAGGTACATGACTTTCTGAGATGAGAGATTAAGCTTAAACAAAGTAATGGTAGAAAGTAAATGGCAAATGAAACTTGGTTGTCTGCAAAACATAAACTTGTAACAAGGTCATGTGTACAAGCAAATAAATCATTTATTTAGTCAGAATGTAGATTTAATTTGATGGCTGGTGCCTCACAGCACTTGATGCATGATCAGCCAGGATCCAGACTTGGCAAGACTGTAAAATGAACTTACACAAAATTTGGTAGAAACCAAATGCAAAAGACTTGATACATCTAGCCACCCTGTCATCTTGTAATATGGTAATGTGTATAGCCAGAGCTATTCTATGTATCTAACCAGAATCCAGATTTGCTAGGGTACATTCAGGCAGCTAGTGCCCCACTGCACCTGACAAATAACCATTGTCTGCTGTTACCTGTACTTCGCATGAATGCTTCCCTCAAAATTGACTGTGTTAACATTGAGATGCCCAGAGGCTAATTTCTTTTAGGTATGGAGAAAACACTACTTGATCAACTCTTTGGACATTTTACTGTTATCATATGTGTTTCAAGTTTCAGCTGTTGACATAGATGCTTGCTCCATAGTTTAAAATTTGCTTGTCCTCTTTCAACTGTTAAATAACATAGGAAGCTTCAGAATGAAGGGGAAAAAAAAGAAGTCTCTTTGGTGCATATTTTCATAATGTTGTAAGTCAGAACCCCATAGTTATAACCCCACAACCTGAACCTTATGCAATCAGGCCTAAAGTACCAATAGCTTATATCTTTCTGCTTGGAGGTTTCTTTTGAGCTTTACAAACGCCCTTTTGTGCTGAGTATCAAAGTTTGAAGCAGTCAGGGATTCTTATATTTGTCCTTTTTCTTGTTTCCATTGGATACCTCTCACCAGAATATGCCAATTAATCTACAAGATGAAATAAACAATGGATTTTTTATTCAATCATCTAAACAAATACCATTCCAGAGTATAGCTACTGGCGATCTCTTTACCAACTTTTGTTATCATGGCACATCTCATAGAGTTCTAACACCATGTCGACTTAGTCATTAACTACTTATTTGAGAATGACCAAAGGAGAGATGGAGATGTCAAATCCTTCAGTTGATGCAATGTCCAAAGGAGTAGAGAGAGACAAAGATGTTGCCAACACAAATAAGCAGCAAGACTCAAAGGAGAAGAAGAATAGTGTCCCTTACTGCAGGCTTTTCTCATTTGCTGACACAGCTGATCTTGTTTTGATGGTCACTGGTTCAGTTGCAGCTGTAGCAAATGGGGTCTCATTACCACTTATGACAATTCTTTTTGGGGAACTGATCAACATACTTGGGAAGACTACAGATGCTCATATTGTGGTTCATGAAGTTTCCAAGGTGACTAAAATGATATCCATAACTACTTTGATAGTCATATGATCATCACTCAAATAGTACATACCAACTGTTATGTTCAATTTGTATTGGTTCCAGACCTATCTATTATCTTTTAGTGTTTCTAAGGATTTCTGCTCTATATTTAGTGGTGTATATTTTCATTGTTCATCTAGTTCTTGGTTTCATATCACATTGTAGAATCTTCTAGCTTTTGTGTCTTGTGCATTGAAGTAACCTACTTCATGATCTCACTTCATTAGGTAGCTCTCAAGTTCATATATCTGGGCGTGGCAAATGGTGTGGCATCATTCCTCCGTAAGAACATATTTTTATAAATATAAGGCAATATTTAGAGTAATAACATGTAGTTACATTTGGACCTAAGGGCAAACCTTAAATGTTTTTGGGTAGAGGTGGCATGCTGGACAACCACTGGGGAACAACAGGCTGCACGAATCCGGAATTGGTACTTAAAAGCCATACTAGGACAGGATATTGCCTTCTTTGACAAGGAAGCAAATACAGGGGAGGTTGTTGGAAAGATATCAGGTGACACTTTCCTCATTCAAGATGCCATGGGTGAAAAGGTACAAATGTCTTCCTTTTGTCCATCTCCATTTATATTATTCTTTCATCTTGTAGGATAAGTTCAAACATGTTCTAGTGGTATCTTGCAAACATATTTTGCTTATTTTAGTCCCACCTAATTAGCAGCTTGTATGGGTAATGCTGCACATTTAATTACTGCTTTGGTTAATAAAAATATCATGCTTTCTTATTAATGTATTTGGTTGACTCCAAGATACTTGTCTTGCCTGGGAGAAGTTTGGACTTATTCTGGGATTTAAAAGATCGTGAATTCCTCCATCATTGTATCTTCCATGATCTTCAACTCAATGTTTTTTCAACTCCTTGATTTCTTCATCATGGTTTTTGTTCCAATTTACAGGTTGGAAAGTTCATTCAGCTGGTATCATCATTTATAGGAGGGTTTATAGTAGCATTTCTTAAAGGCTGGCAACTTTCCCTTGTTATGTCATCTGTTATTCCTCTTGTCGTGCTTGCTGCTGCAGTGATGGCTATTGCTATCACCAAGATGGCTGCCCATGCGCAAACAGCTTACTCCGTGGCAGCAGCCACAGTGGAACAAACTATTGGCTCAATTAGAACAGTACGAAACATTTCCTGTGTTTCTTTTGAAATCAGAATATTCTTTTCATTTTTATTCTGATCTCACTGCTCTGAGTCCTTCGCAGGTTGCTTCTTTTACTGGAGAGAAACAGGCTATCAAAAAATATAATAGGTCTCTAAAGAGTGCTTACAAGGCCAGCGTTCTGGAGGGTTTAGCTGCAGGTTTTGGTTTGGGTGCGACTATTGCTATAATAATCTGTTCTTATGGCTTAGGTGTATGGTTTGGATCTGAGATGATACAAAGGAAAGGTTATACTGGTGGAGATGTTATTAATGTGATTTTCGCAGTTGTTACTGGTTCCATGTAAGTTTCTATTACCCAATATGCACTGTGTGATATATATATTTGCAGTCCAATTTAAAAACAAAATACGCAATCCTGTCTATTTTACTAACTTATGAACTACTTATTAGTAGCAAGATTTTTTAGATTCCTATCTATTGCTGCTTGATGTAAGTTGCATACTGCAAATTGTTAGAATTCTCGGAGGTTTGAGGCTCACTGTTTGTCCCTTACAAAATGACATTGATCTTTAATCTCTAGATTCCCATAATCTGATGGCAAATCATAATTTTTCACCTTATTAATATTTTGATGTTATCAAATATATACGTTTCTAGCATGTCTTTGCATAAGGTATCCAGTAAGCATAAGCAACTTTAGTAGCAGTTTTATGTAGAATTTCCATGCAATGCTGAAAGTTCTAGATGACATTAGCAATGATCACTGAATATATTCAATCTTTTCTCTAGCTTTGTTATATATAAAAAAGTTTGTAATATTACTTGACTTCTAGTCATTTGTAGTTTAAACCTAAGAATTACTAAATATGCATATCATAAACTTGTGGATTAGAAAAGTATGTACAAGCCTTGTGGGAGAAACGTGTTTTAAGATGAGTGAAAAACCTTTTCAGATCTTCTAAAAGCCCGTGACACTGCTCCTTTCCATTTCATATATTTTTTCTTATAAGAACCCTTGATGTGCTAAATGGGGTTGATTTATAATAAGTTCCCATGACCAGGGCTAGTTTCAAGCCAATCATGTGTTATGATTAGGTTCACTTGGCCTGGTAAGTATCTTTCCCAGCACAGTTTCTTCTACAGTTCTACCTCTGTAGAAGAAGCCAACCATCTGCCTTATTGGATTATAAACGTTCTATCATGAAATATCTCAGTCAAACACTTATTTCTTTAAAGAATCTCCATTATGTTGATGTGTTAATGAACCTTCTTTTATAATCAATTCATACAGATTAAGCTTTGACCTAACATAATTACTTGATTTCTCAGTTTTAGGAATATTGGGAGCAGAAGTTAACATATTGATAAAGTTACACGAGAATGTTTGTATATTTATAATGTAAAAGCATAATGATGGACGTAAGAAGCATGTAATCCCCAAATCTACTCTGAATGCTAGTATATGGTTATTCTTGTTAGTAGATTGTTCAACGAAACTATATGGGCTTTCCAACTGAGTTGTCAACCTTTGAACTGCCTCCTTTTTCCCAATTCAATAATGAGCAAGTCTGAATAGTTTTTATCTTTCCTGCTATATTCATTCTACATCCAGGTCATAAGCTGACAAACAGTAATTCATACTTGGTTTTCAACTGGCAAGGAACCACTGCATGCATAAATGTTCCCATATATTTATGCCCTTGAGTGTGCATCCATATGACTGCACGCCCTGGTGAATCAAGGGAGCAGACTGGCTTACATATATGCATCTTGTGAAATCCACATATTTTATTCTGCTGATTGTTGAGAATGTCAACAAGTTTTACTTGTCCATCTTGATAATATTTCTACAGGTCTTTAGGCCAGGCATCTCCATGTTCAAGCGCATTTGCAGCAGGAAAAGTGGCAGCATTCAAGATGTTTGATATATTCAATAGGAAACCTGAGATAGATGCATATGACACTACTGGAAAAATTTTGGATGACATTATAGGAAATATTGAACTAAGGGATGTCAGTTTTAGCTATCCAACTAGGCCAGATGAGCAAATACTCACTGCATTTTCTCTAATCATACCAAGTGGAATGACTGTTGCTTTGGTTGGCGAAAGTGGAAGTGGGAAGTCAACAGTGATCAGTCTAATTGAGAGGTTTTATGATCCACAAGCTGGTGAAGTTCTTATAGATGGAATAAATATCAAGGAGTTTCAGCTCAGATGGATCAGAGGAAAAATTGGACTAGTTAGCCAGGAACCAGTACTCTTTGCAACTAGTATTAGAAATAACATTACTTACGGCAAAGATGACGCAACTATTGAAGAAATCAGAGCTGCACTGGAGCTGGCCAATGCTTCTAAATTTATCAATGAACTGCCTGAGGTTAATCTTTTCAAACTTCAGAACATTTTATCTCTCGTTCTCCTTTTGATCCTGACACACTATTTGCTTTTGGTTATCAAACATGCTTATAGAATGCTTCAAAGCTTTTCATATAACCATTATAGGAAAGGTAAAAGTGGCTCTGTCCTTGTTAGGGGCAGATAATGGAACAATGCTTCCTTTTCTTTCTTGATTTCATTAGTGTTAATTGCTACTATATGATAATTGAATGGATGATACTGCAACTAGGGCCTTGATACATTGGTTGGTGAGCATGGAACACAGCTCTCTGGTGGACAAAAACAAAGAGTTGCAATAGCTAGAGCAATATTGAAGAACCCACGAATACTGCTATTAGATGAAGCCACAAGTGCTCTTGATGCAGAATCAGAACAGATGGTGCAGGAAGCACTAGACAAAGTCAGGAGTAATCGAACCACTGTCCTAGTTGCTCATCGCTTGAGTACAGTGAGAAAGGCTGATAAGATCACTGTGATCCATCATGGGTCTATAGTGGAAAAAGGTATTATTTGTGAAGATTCAGTCATAATTTTTTACTTGTTCACCCATTGCAGCTTGATTGCAACATGGCAAAAACTTCTGGAATCATAATATGATTTCTGAATGATTTATTCCTCCATATACCCTTCAGGATCACATGAGCAGCTCATCAAGAATCCTGATGGAGCATATTCTCGACTCGTACAATTGCAGGAAGTGAACCAAGATTCAGATCAACATTCTTGTCCTGATCAGCATGATTTATCAGTGGCTGTTCATTTGAGAAAACAATCATCTTCCTGGAGATCAACAAGCCAGCAAGCATCTCATGGTAGTGGGAGCCGTCATTCATTCTCGGAGTCCTTCAAATTGCCTGCTGGACCAGACATTCAAGAAATTGCCTGGAAGAAACCCAGCCATGAGGAGCCACCACAGCATCATCAGGAAGTGCCTCTCAGCCGCCTTGCTCATTTGAACAAACCAGAGCTTCCAGTTGTCCTGTTAGGTGTAATTGCTGCAGTAGTCAGTGGTATAGTATTGCCCATCTTTGGAGTACTGCTGTCCAGAATAATTCATACATTTTATGAACCACCAGCAAAGCTCAGGAAGGATGCTAGGTTTTGGTCATTGATGTTTGTAGTTGTTGGTTTGGTGACAATAGTATCAATTCCGGCTAGAGCATACTTCTTTGCTGTGGCTGGGTCCAGGTTGATACAGAGGATTAGGTCAATGTCATTTGATAAGGTTGTTAATATGGAAATTGGGTGGTTTGACAAATCTGAGAACTCCAGTGGAGCAATTGGAGCAAGGCTTTCAGCAGATGCAGCTGCAGTTCGGAGTCTTGTTGGTGATGCACTAGGGCTGATGTCTCAAAATGCTGCTACTTTCATTGCTGGTCTGGTCATAGCTGTTGCTGCTTGCTGGCAGCTGGCTTTGCTAATTGTTGCTTTGGTACCTGTGATCGTGGTTAATGGATGGATCCAGATGAAATTCATGAAGGGACTTGATGCTGATTTGAAGGTTTGACTCTAGAATTTAAAGGACATCACTGATTTACTGCATTATTGCTTTGAATTACTCTTTTTCTAACCCAAAATGATGATAAAATGGATGGCAAATTCCTCTTATTGATTGAATGGATTTGCTGCAAGATAAAAATTCTTTTATGGATGCCCCATTCACAAATTCTTTTAGAAAAAATAATGAAGCCAATGAACAAATTCGGACACTTGGAACTTCAAACTACGATTTCCATTCAAGTAATACTTGGAGTTTCATGTTATAGTTTTTATTAGCAGTTTTATGTTTTCTTTGTTTGTGATGATTTCCTTTTACAGATGAAGTATGAGGAAGCAAGTCAGGTTGCTAGTGATGCAGTTGGAAGTATAAGAACAGTTGCTTCTTTTGCGGCTGAGGATAAGGTGGTGGAGCTTTATCGGAAGAAATGTGAAGGTCCTAAAAATATAGTCACAAGGCAAGGATTGGTTAGTGGAGTGGGCTTTGGGCTGTCCTACTTTTTGCTGTTTTGTGTGTATGCGACCAGTTTCTACGTTGGAGCCCGACTGATAGAGGATGGCAAGACTACATCCACAGATATTTTTAAAGTATGTTGGTATAGATTTATTAGTCTAAATTGATGATGAGGGGAAAAGGACGTTTTTTGCATCATGATATTGACAATCCTTTTGGTTTGTTGTGCTCCAGAAACTTGGGCTCTGTTAGGTTGCCAAGAAAGTGAAAGAAAAATAATTTTCTATAGTGGAAAGAAAAGAAAAGAAAAGAAAGCTGAGAACTTTCCATTGTTTGGTAGCAAGAAATTAAGGAGAAGGTTGCTGAGAAAGCTCTTGTCATGTTTGAGTGGGGTAATTTTTATCTTAAATACATTGCCAAGGAGAGAATTTTTTGATTTTCCTGTTCAAAATTCCTACTTCTTGGGAAGGGGAAATTTAGGGTGGTTCAACAAAATATTTGCCTCTTCTTTCACAAATTTTCACTTTGAATTCCCTTTTAACTATCAAGCAGTGGAAAGGAACAAACAAATGTATTGAGTTATTTGTTGATTCAGAATGCATTATCCTTTTTCCCCTTGATTTAGAATACATTCTGTGGGAAAAACATCGTCAGATGGGAACCTCAAAATGAAAAAATTAGATTTATTCTACACTCTTTGTCAAAAAAAATAAATTATGTATAAAATGACAAAGATGCTTCTAATCAAAGATATCATCCTATTTCATAATACCTTCATGAAACTGAACTCATTGCAAAATTACAATGCAATTTCCTTCTCCTCAATGTAATTGTAGCTCATAGTTTTTATGTGCTTTGTAGGTCTTCTTTGTACTTAATTTTGCGGCAATAGGGATTTCCCAGTCAAGCTTCCTGGCACCTGATGCTACAAATGCCAAATCTGCTACAGCTTCAATATTTGCAATCCTTGATCAGAAATCCAGGATAGATCCTAGGGATGATTCTGGGATGACCATACGACTAGCGAAGGGGAATATTGAATTTCAACATGTCAGTTTCCGGTATCCCACAAGACCGGACATCCAGATTTTGGAAGACTTCTGCTTGGCTATTCAATCAGGAAAGGTAACTAAAGTTTAAATGAAACTATGGAAATATAATCTAACAACTTTGAGAGTTATCAAAGCACGTATGCCATTATTCATTTGCCTCTTGCATGCTGTCTTTTTTGCTCTTCGATGTGTGTACATTTCGACAGAAACTAATGATGTACCCATAGTTTTTCTACATTAGAGAGAGAGAGAGATTCTTGGTTACACTCAAGTGAATCCTTCCTTGGATTAGGTCTATCTAGATTGCATGATTGGGGGTTTCATATTGATGATCTAAGCTGTTGAATGTGATCTACTACCTCTGAAATGCTTATACACCGAAAATCATGTGACATGGAGATCCCTAGCACCTAATCATCTGGTGATCAAAAACATATATTTTCTGATCCATTTTTTTATCCTCTTGACGTATATGCTTGGGGTCTTCAAATCATACGATTTTTGGTATGCAAGCAATTTAGAGGTAGTAGATCACATAGTCCAATTATTGATGTAGGATCTCCCATTGTCCAATCTAGAGTTGGCCAGATCTTAGTAGAGATCCATTTGAATGTAGCCAAGCAATCTCTCTATCTCTCTCACTATCTATCTATCTATCTATATATCTATATGCATGCATGCATGCATGCAAGTATGTATGCACACACACACATATACATATACATATATATATATACATATACATATACATATACATATATATACATATATATATATATATATATATATATATATATATATATATATATATATATATACACACATACATATATAGATATACACATACATACATACATACATACATACATACATACATACATACATACATATATATACATACATACATACATATATGTATGTACATAGATATATATATATATACATATATGTATGTACATAGATATATGTACATATGTATATATATATGTGTGTGTGTGTGTGTGTGTGTGTGTGTAGCAATGTTCAAATAATAAACTTTGTGAGAAAAGAAAGAAAAATTATGCAAAATCTTGGAAAGAAACATCATGCTCTTGAAAGCAAGGTTTTACATCCTGGCTGTCCCATCTTATTTCTATGAGAAAATGGGACCTTGATAGGGTTGGGACTCCAAAACCAATCCACACGGGGAGAGAAAAAGAAAGAGGAAATAAAGAAATGAAGGAAAGGAAAAAGGTAAAGGGAAAGAAGGAGAAGAAAAAAGAAAGAAAGAAAGGAAGAGAGAAGAAAAAGAAAAGAAGGAAAGAAGACAAAAGAAAGAGAAAAGAAGAAAAGTAAAAAAAGAAAGAAAGGGATCAAAAAAGAAGGAAAGAAATAAAGAAGGGAAGAGAGACAGAGGGTATCTATTGGGATTCATGATCGGGACAGTTGTTGAGATGAGAATAATAGCAGAGGGTCCTGTTCCATAAAGAAACTAGGCTACCTCTATCTCACAGGGTTTAAAACCTTGCTTGAAATATTCTCAAAGGTGTCCTCTCTTGGTTTGTGATAATTTCTGTGAAAGAAACTAAAAATCTACTTTATCTTCCTAGAACAGACTGAATGTCTGATTTTTCTACTTGTACAATATAAGAAACCATGATATAAATGAAAGAACCTCATGCTATCTGGTTGAAAAAAAATTCATTTTACTGTTCGACACGTCTACTACACCCCTGGTTGAATAACATAATCTCTTTTTAGTGTATTCTTAGTCACAATTTATGATAGAAACCATTTAACCAAGTATCATGTACATACAGCTAAAAATTTCCTTATATAATTTATAGCAACTAACATTACATTTCTCATAATCTAATTGAGCTAATCTTAAAATATGACCTTTTGAAATCAAAGTGTTTCAACTTTTAACCATGCAAGCATTCCAATTTTGTATAGATAAAAGCAGTAATGTAGTCATAGAACTGTGTTATAGTGGTAGATTTTTCCATTCCATATTACACCTGGATAAATGTCTTTAGTGGGGTCATTCGATCCATATGATTTTCTAGTACAATCTAATTAATGGGCATTTACTGATTGAAATTTGTATGATTTATGACCTTAACCTTGCTCTCAGACCGTTGCACTGGTTGGAGAGAGTGGAAGTGGGAAATCGACAGTGGTCTCACTACTTCAGAGGTTCTATGACCCTGATTCAGGTCAAATTTTGCTTGATGGACTGGAAATACAAAAGCTACAGATAACGTGGCTGAGGCAGCAGATGGGTCTGGTGAGCCAAGAACCAGTTTTGTTCGATGACACAATCCGAGCTAACATTGCTTATGGGAAAGGAGGGGAGGCCACAGAGGCAGAAATTTTAGCTGCTGCTGAGTCAGCTAATGCTCACCAGTTCATAAGTGCATTACAGCAGGTCAGATGATGTCAACTATATTCTTGCTAATAGTCAAATGAATGTTAACTAGCTGTTTAATGGATAGAATGACGAGAAGTTAGTGTCTTTTATACTGTTTGTCATCTCCCGAATCCGGTAAACTGCAGGGATATGACACTTCAGTTGGAGAACGAGGTGTCCAATTGTCTGGTGGGCAGAAGCAGCGAGTAGCCATCGCACGGGCGATAATAAAAGATCCAAAGATCTTGCTTTTGGATGAAGCTACAAGTGCACTTGATGCTGAATCCGAGCGAGTGGTTCAAGATACGTTGGACCACGTGATGCTCAACCGGACCACAATTGTTATTGCACACCGATTGTCCACAATCAAAGGTGCTGATATAATTGCAGTAGTCAAGAATGGAATGATCATAGAGGAAGGAAATCATGGGGCCTTGATTGGCATCAAGAATGGGGCCTATGCCTCTCTTGTTTCATTGCACAAATGCTAATGCAGATTTTCATATCTAGTCTCTTGTGAGAGATGAATATTTTTACTTGTTTGAATGCCTAACCTTGATGCAATTTGACATCTTTTGAAGGGTGAAGGCTCCTTTGTACATGGAAGCTCCTATTTTTAAAATAACTACTTTTCAACAAATCACTTAGCCAATGATTTATTTGGATTCGTATTAGATGAGATCAGGTATCTTGCCTAACATGTTACATTATCCTTTTAGAGAACCTGAAACTATATATTCTTGATAACCTGGAAATCAAACTCAATTGTGTCCTAGGCATCCTGTTAAATTGGTGATAATTTCTGAGTGGCTAGCCTCCTAGAGCTAACTTGACTATTGGCACCCTGCCGGTCTTGTGTAAAGGTTCTTTCTCTTTGAAGATGACATAAGGAAGCAACAGTATATATAATGTTAGATACTATCAGCAGTACATGTAATGTTACATACTATCTGCATGAACAGGTAAGGAGCAATAATCTGACAGGACATGATAAATCATCATCTTCTTCTCTTCCTTCTTGGTATTTGCTTTCATTTCTGTTCTCTAATGCCTTCATGTATCATCTGACACCTATACCAAATGTTCCAGTGATCTTT
>NC_025993.2:86931196-86972764 GCF_000442705.2 Elaeis guineensis
CTATTAATGTTACTAAATTGCATATTATATTTTCCCCAGGCACCAATTCAACCTTAAGATATCAGGTCATGGATTTGCAATGCATTTCAGAAAAGAGGACAAACTGGCAGTATTTAGGAGCACTTTTGTTTGGTAAGTTCCCATGCGCTGCTGAATTTTAATCTGTTCTTACCAAAATTTCAAATAAGATTGCTGCATGAAAATGGCGTACATTATCCCTTGCAGGTCGTGTTATGTTAATCCAATCAGTCTTGTATGCTATTTCACTCTATACTTTATCTTCAATGAATGTTCCTATTTCTGTCCTTCATAAAATTGAGAAGGAATTTAGACCCTTCCCCTAGGGCCATTCTTTGGATGAGGAGGCTTTTCATCCTATTGCTTAGGATCTAGTTTGTACACCTAAAGCTTATGGTGGGCTTGGTTTCCAAACTCTATCTCAATGTAGGTCATAGTGTTTGGGTGAATTAGCTGCGTAGGTGGTCCTTCATCATTCCTCCATGTGGGCTAAGCTCATTCAAGCCAAATACCATTTTCAGGGTACATGGTTGCATTATAGAAGTCATTGAAGAACTTCTACTATTTGGAGGAAAATTTCTGAGGTGCTGTTGCAAATTAAGTTTCAGTTTTAATGGCTTATAGGCTCTTAGTGAATCGATTAATATATACAAAGCTCCTTGGATTACAACTATTCCTCTTATGTTCTGGCCAAACATACATTGACATGGAAACTTTTAATTTGAATATGATTGTACATGACCTTATTACTATATGCAAAACTTGGGACTTTCATCATCTTTGTCAATTATTCGCAAATGATATTATTAAGCTTATCACTGCTATTCCTTTGTCATTAGGAACTTGGTCAGATCATCTAGTTTGGGGGTCTTCAAAACTCATGCATGTGTCTTTACAAAATACAAGATTTTTGATTAATATACATAATTCTCAAGCTATGCATGTTAATTGTGGTTGGATTTGGTTGTTAAAGGTGTAGCCAAGAGTCAAAACGTTTCTCTAAAAGCCTACCTGGGATAGGCTTCTATGCAAGGCCTTTCTTGCTTACTGTAATATTATCCTTGTTAATGAGCAATTTTGTAACTTGTGCGCTAACCAAATTGAAGACTTTGCTCATATATTTATCCACTGTGATTTTGCTTGAAAATGTTGGCAGCAACTACCATGTATGTTCCGATGTATATTGCATAGGATTATGCTTTTTTCTAATGATTTAGGAGGCCTTGAGGTTCAAAGTGTGCAGACCCCGTGCCGGTACTGGAGTAGCCATTTATAAATGGATTCATCCATTTGTCAAATTCGACTTGTGTCTTGGCTACCCCCTCCCGTTGGTGTTATATAAATCAATTTTGATGCCTTTGTAACCGGGGATAATTTGGTAGCTGGATATGTCATCAGGAACCATGATGCTATATTGTTGAAGGCTGGTGGTAAGGTATTTCTCTATGCCTCTATTTAATTTGCAGTTTTCCTAGCTGCATGGCATGGGGTAAGAGTCATGATTTTAGATTTAAATGTGATGCAAGTTTGGTTGGAGGGAGATTCCGCGACTGTGGTTTCATGGCTAAACAATAATACTAATGAAACTTTGAATCATATTCCTTATGTTAGAGATCTATATCAGTGGAAAGAGTCTGGGATTCTTCATAAAATTATGCATACATTCAGAAAAGCTAACCAGGTTGCAGATTTTATGGCAAATAAGGCTCTGCAAGGGGATTTCTCTTGGGATATTGATGATTATCTTGATGGTCAATGTAGGTACCTCTTCTAGGCGGATGCCTATGGAATTTATTATTCAAGATAAAAGTAACAGTTTAAATAGACAAGGATTTCAAGCTCCTCCTTCTGGATTGTCTATGCTGATGAAGAGGAAATGTTATCGACAATGCTTGGGGAGCAATGAACAAGTTTGGTATGGTAGTGATAATGGAAACATGGTAATTTATTATGACCTTTTAACTTTTGTTTTCCCTGATATCTTGCTGGAATTCCTCTGATTTTCCAAAGGGTCTGAGATATTTGGGTCATGAGTTTATACCTTTTTCATATCTCTGGGGATGGGATATGTGTTGCATTCTGTGATCATATTCTCTCTTCTTGGCACCATCAGGTCCTTTGGTTTTCCTTTGCTTGCTGGTTCAATGTCTCCTTCACATTTGTCTTAGTTGCCATTTCCATATAATCTTGTTGGGAATAGAGAATAGATTATTGATTGGTACAAGGAGTAACAGGTGGATTGGAAAGAATATGCTGCATATCACACAGGAGGTGGTGTGGAAATATAAGAATGTAATGAAGGCAAAAATTAATGGAAAAAGAGGAAAAATAATGAGATGGAGGGTGGAGAAAAGACTAAAAGCAAGAATAAGGAGGACATATTTATTATAATGCATATTATACAAAAGGAGAGGTATCAATATAGGAATGTCATGAAGGCAAATATTAAAGAAGAAAAAGGAAAAAAGAATAAAATGGAGAGAGAAACAAAGGAAAAACAGAAGGAGATGAGGAAAAAGGAAAAGATATAAACAGTTATGAGATGGAGAAGGCCTTTCTGTTTATTTTGATCTTTCAACTCTAATTGCTCAATAGTCCTTCCCATGATGCTACTCTCTTGGAAGCCACTTATTGCTTAAATCCTTCTTTTTTGGTCTCTACTGCTTTTAGGACTGTATTAACAGGTCCAAGACACAGGCCAGTTTCTCTTGCATTTGGTGTTTTTCTTCTGCTATGCTTGGACTGGATTCTACTTCTGATCAATAGCTTGCAATGAAGTCTTTATTATCAACATTTTCATGTTAATTGGCTGAATGTTGATCAGGCCATGCAGATACCTACTTTTCTTTTCACTTCTTCACTGTTATCCCAACATCCACATTTAATGATTGCCCATTACCAACAGCTGAGAGGAATTCAAGGAAAAAAAGAAATGAGTGGAAAAATGAAAGAAAGAAAAAAAGAACAAAAAAGAATCGTGAGTTTAAAAGGACATTTGAAGCAAAAAAAAAAAAAAAAAAAAAAAAAAAAAAAAAGAGAGGAAAAAAACAACAAGAAAAGTGGAAAAATGGAAAAAAAAAATGAATATATTACTCTAACTTGTGGTTCTATTATCTTTTACAGGTTTTTTATCCTATCAATTTATCACTGGGCTGTAATGCAAATATTATTTTTCATGCCCGTACTTCCCTGTTGTCTGCTGTTTCATACTTATCTATTCGGTGTGTATGATACTCATATGATTTTCTTCCTTGTCCTGGTGGTTGCAAAACTTTCAATTGCCTGGTTGATTCTTCAGTCCACGGGTTATCATCTTTGCATCATGGTTTTATCATATAATCGATGCCGTGAGTTTGCTTATTATCAAAATCTCATTCATGTAAAAGAAGGTCTTTATCCCTCTCAACTCATCTTCGGTTCTCTGTCTTCCTATGCAATGCAGAAGGGTTGGTTTGTTATAGTTCTGTTCAGCCTTCAGGCTCTTCATCTTTCTTCTGGGAATGGCACAAATGGTAATGCAGTGGTATATCTTGCATCAGGCACTATATCTTATTGGTCAGCCCCTGCTAAATTATTCAAAGACCCACTTCAATTGTTGCTCTATATATTATGTTGTGGTGGGTAATCAAATTCAGATCTCATTTGTAGATGAAGTCATGGAAAGCAGATCTCTGTAATGCTTAATCATTGCAGAATCTTTTGGAAAGCTTATACAGTTGTTCCTTACTGCACAGGATACTCTCAATCTTTTGTTTCATTTCCCTAAAATAAGCTGCAAGGCTCTATGCAAATTTCATAAGCTGCAAGGCTCTATGCAAATTTCAATCTTAAAGTTAACACAGCATTATCTCCTACTCCGGACTACTACCATTGTACAAAAGCAGTTTCCATAGATCCAGCTTGCCTCACAGTTTGTCAGATAATATTTCCTTTGTTGATGCACAACTTCTCTTTTTGGGTTGCTTATATTCTGTAATCACTTCATCTTTTGGGTTTGCTGTTTTTGGTTGGTTCGTCCCTAGTATATTACTCTTATACTTCATTTGTATATTTTTTATGTGTATCCTAGTTCTGATGACAACTATTGGATGCTGTTTCGGTGTTTGCAGACCGATTAAGTGGTCCACTTTGTATCTTCGTCTTATATGAATAAAATGCTGTTTTATACCCAAAAATAAAATAAAATGTGACTAATGAATGACTAATATCAGATAAAACCATCACTCAGGAATTGATTAAAATTTTTTCAAGGAATACAATGATCAATATCTTAATTGATCTAAAGTGAATACGACAAAACATAACAAATTTGACATATGCAAAACATCATTGAATTAAGGAATCAAATATACCAACCTACAATATAGTTTTTGTAGAAATTAAAATTATGCTGCCAAAAATGTAATGATGGAAGGAATGTGTTGGGTGGAAATTTATCATTTAGGTTGAAGACATGGATTAACAGAAGAATAGATGATACGATATACAAGGTCGATGCCATAGCGCAATCAGAAATAGAAGTGTGTGACCCTGAAGGACTATGTTGCCCCTATAAGAAGTATCTGAAGTCATCCAACATATAACTTGAAACCCTCCGATCCTGACTTCAGCTCCTGACGATCCTTAACTCCCAAAGCTCCCTAAGCAGAACACCTAGGATCAGCCAATCCCTACTTCAGTCTTATCTCGATTTCGATATCAAGCCTGTTCCAGTCTCCATGATAATCAGTATATGACATCTATGCAATATCTGCAGAGAGTCAGACACTTGAATTGGCCGACCTTCGACTTCAGTCTTCACCGATCTCACCTTACCAAACATAGTTGACTCCAATTGCCTCTTCCTTTCAGCACTTGTCCTCATCGGATCTTGCCTGAGTCTTAATGAAAGAAGACGATCCAATCCAATTCGCATCCTAATTTCAAATTTCAAAGACCCCCGTGATGGTTTCGGAGCTAATAAGGTAGGTGTAACTATCTGATCTCAAAAATTTCGAATGAAAATTCCGCCACATCATGCCTAAATCGGCACGTAACCCGTTTGAAAAGGTCTTCCAACCTTCACCTACGAAAAAACCTCCAAGGGATGGTTTGAATGGTAGCCTATCAGCAAAGAGTAGTACGATATTACAACTCCTGTATCCGAAGCAAGGAGTTCAAAATGGGAGATCTGATCCTACGTCGAGCCAAAGTCTCCCAGCCTACAGAATGTGAAAAGTTATTTCCTAATTGAGAAGGCTCTTACCAAGTGGATAAAGTTATCAGATCGGGGACCTATCGTCTCAAACAACTGGAGAGAACACCCCTACCTGGATCGTGGAATTCAAAAAATCGATGAATGTATTACCAATGATGTGTTATTTACTCATCAAATAAAATTCTCTTTTTCTAAGGATATCGCCACTCTTCTTTTGTTTCTTAGTGAAAATGTAATTTCAATATGACTCCCCTCCGAAGACTAATTTACCACAACTCTCCAAAGGAGCCAAATTAACTTACAACTCATCAGATGCAAGAAAGCAGATATATCCTGAAGATGGCAATCTAGTGGCTTGGTGATAAGTCTTTAGAAACTTCAGAGAAAAGAAAAGAGGTACACACAACAATCCATTTTCATTTCTTTCAACATTTACAAAAATGATGCTAGAAAAGCATCATAAAAAAAAAAGAAAGAGAAAAAAAGGGGTGCTCCACCAAGCAGGAAAAATTTTGACCTTATCAAGACCAGAATCCAGGACAAGGAGGGCCTAATCCTTGTCCGAAGAAAATACCCCGATCTCTTTGTTGCTGTTCTCGAGGCGAAGGCGGTGCAGATCTAGCTACAGCATTAGATATTTTATACAAGCCTTGCAGTTTTCAAAGCTCTGGATGAAGCCGACAATAGAGGCATCGAGGAGCTCCCCCTTGAAGGCCTCTGAAGCTTTGTACTCTGCAATATAGCGAAGCTGGACTTCAGCAAATGCCTCTTCCATAGTATCCAAATGGACCACTCCTACAATGGTGGAGGATCCCTTGCTGAAACACTTGGTGGAGGGGGTGTGTTGTCCATGCTTGGAGGCCTTGGCGACATGGCCCTCGCACACTTGACAGAGACCCTCCCCTTCAAATACAAATCCTTTTTCTTGGCTGCTTCCTTGATTTGTCGAGGGGTAGGCTCCATGGTCATAGGTCGATGAAAGAGAAGGCAAAAATTTGTGAGTCTATCTGCCACAAAAGGAGGCTATTTATAAAGGTTTCAAGCAACATGTGCCCACTCAACTACCAACCAAATCATGCCATGCATCCGACTCTGAAACATCAATCATCGTCGCTATTTACTATGCATCCCCATTATCAAAGCATAGTCGGTGGAACACTTCAAGAATCACCTGAGCTCGCCATGTGGCAACTAGAAATAACCAACAATAAATTCTTAGTCTATTCATTCTCTCAAAAAACTCCACCAGCCATTATGACAAACTAAGTCCCAAGGCATGTCATGAACGGACGCTTGGATTTCCAATAAATGGACTTATAGACCAACTTCAACTTATGTAGAGCCTACTGTCGAGGCCCTCGAACTCCAAAGGAAACTTCAGGTGCAATTGCTCTTTTTTCAATCTTCAACAAAGACCTCGATGACTAAGCATCGGGGGCTAGCCATCAAGAACCCACGATGGCCGCTCGCTTTCCAGCAAGCCAATGGTCCATGAAGACCTTAATCGTACAAGAAGTGGGGGCTAACCTACAAGAACCCCCAATGCTCGCTAACTCAACCTACATGGGTAGAAGATCTTGTCAGTATGGGAAGTGGGGGCCAACTAATAAGGACCCTCGAAGGTCATGCTCGCTTTTCAACAAAGCCAATACCCACGAAGACCCCGACTAACCGAGAAGCGAAGGCTAACCTAAAAGAACTTTGAAGGGCTAACCTATAAGGACTCTCAGTTCACTGACCTTGACAACAATCGAAGGCTAAGCTCTTGCACTCCTCGAAGCCAATATCGATTGATTGGGCTGATACATGGCCAATTGCAATAGCCACATCATGCAGAGTCGAAGCGAGTTGATCCTCCAATAGCCTAATAATCACCTTAGCATGTTCAGCCACAGTTGTGCTCTCCGCTAGTTAGATTCAGAGTTCAGTCACTGCAGACCTATTCTTGTTCAGAGCTCCTAAAAGGTCCGCAATTATTCTTCGAGCCGAAATAAATTCACTCCGAATGTCATCAATTGCTGATCTCTTCACATCCATCAATCAATGAAGTTCCTTAATTGTGCCTTCGATCGAATGAAGTTCACTCTGAAGTTAGCTAATCTATTCTTTAGCTTCATCGCCAACTTTACCTGATGCGATAGTATACTCCAGCTCCAATATATATTTCATCTTGGGTCTTATGCAATCGTTCGTTGAAAAGAACCTTTGGCGCATCCATCCTCCAGTTAGTATCTCTAACAGACTTCATGAATCTATTGTGCTCTTCGGGTAGCCTATATTTCTTGAAGAAGTATTTCCTATTCATCTGCTTTAGGCGCTTCCTCAAATGTCCTATTTCTATCAAAACCTCCTCATTACTCTTCTTCAACTTTTGGAGTTTCTTTTTAGCTTCAGCGGTGTCCTGCTAAGCTTGGCATAAATCTTCTTCAAGATTTTTAATCTAAACCCTCAAAGGCAAGGCCGTTGGCAGACACTTAGCATGATACTAGATAAATATACGGTCGCAACAATCATACCAAACCAACTAAGAAAAGCATCACAAATATACATGAACCGAAGAATATGGATAGAAATTACTTTTTGAATAATGTCAAAGCCTTCAATTACATTGATAAAAAAAAAGAAGAAAAGATATATGAATTTAGTTGTTCTCGATGTTGATGGAGGATTGGCTGATGAGCTTGGAATAACTGCAGCTGGCTGCTCCGACTCCACTGGCGGTGATAAAGTTGGTGCAACTTCGATAGGAATGGATGCAGGCATGATCTCTAAGGGTGGAACAGCTTCAAAGTTTCCTTCAGTATCCTTGGCAGTTGGAGCCTCCTTTGCAATGCCTTCCTTAGCCCCTTCTTCTTCCTCTTCCTCTCCTATTTGATCCAGGAAGCTCAATTCTAAGTCCGAAAACCATGCAGCCACCTTTTGATGGTAGATGTCCAAGCTGATATTGAAGGTCTCTAGACTGAAGACACATTTCTCACCCGAAAACTTGTCATATGCATGGAAGGCTTCCACAGCCGCATACTCGGCTTCTACAACTTGATCTTTGGCCTTCTTCTAAATATTGATGGCTTTGACCCATGCCTCCATCTCCTTTCTTTCTTCGAAGCCAAATCAGCTTCGACTTCCTTCAGCACCCTCTTCAGATGAGCGACCTCGGCTTCCATGGCCTCTGCCCTCAACTTGGCTTTGGCCTTAGAAGTTTCGACCAACTCATGCTTTTTATGCACTTTAGCTAGTTCCCTTTCGACATCACCTATCCTATTGATGAGGATGTAGTGTAGTGCCCCGCCTATACTCATAGAGTAAGAAGTCAAAAAAAAGAGGAGGGAGGGAAAAAGAGAGGGAGAAATAAGGCTAGACTTACCATCACTATGGTGGAGACCATTCGCTTCTGCTGCTTCGCATAGCTCTCTTGTCGATCTCTTCCAGGCTGGCATCAAAAAACATATTTCGAAAGGCACCGTGGGTGGTCTTCCAATTGTCAAAGATACCTCTAGCATGTGACGAACTCGAACCCTATCCTTGGTCCATCGACCCTCCGGCCAAGATTGACTCCACCTAGGTTAAGCCAGTCTGAGGGGTAGGGAGTGCAACTGACTTCGAAGGCCGAGTGTGAAGGGGAGAAATCGAAATAGCTCCCTCCTCAGCTGGAGTTGGGGGATCACTTTCTTGCCACTTTCACTTGAAGCTTTATATTTTTTCTAAATATCTATGGACGAAGAGGGTGCCTTCCTCTTCGACGAACCTCTCAACAACTTCACTTCTTCAAGCTTCATTTCTATAATAGAAAAGTCAGCATCTATAAAGACAAGAAGAATGAACATCAAAAAGATTGAAAAAATCTTCACCTCTGGGGTCGACTGGACTAATGCCAGCATTGAAGAGAGATTGCTCTGATAACAACTCCTTTAATGAAAGAATTTTGTATCTTCTTAAGGTTGCGGAGCACTCTAAGTCTTTATCTTCAAGCATTGGGACCCAAAAAATAGAATCTCTAGATCGAACCTAGTGTGGAAACCTCCACTCTTCTGTAGAAGGATCCAAAATAAAAAAGAACCGATCCTTCCAACCATGCACCGAAGAAGGAGCTCCTCTTATCAAAGTGAAAACCCCCCTCAGAGGAGAGATATACCACCAATCACTGGTATGCCTCTTTATAGTACAGAAGGATTGAAAAAGAGAAGAAGAAGGCTGGACCCCAGCTTTAGAATAGGAAATAAAAAAGTCGATGATGAAATGAAAAGAGTTAGGGATGATAGAACAAAGAGAGAGATCAAAAAAGTAGAAGAGCTCAATAATAAAGAGATGGATAGGAAGCCTAAGTTCAGCTTTAAAAGTCTCTTTATATAGGCTGATCCTACCCAAAGGAGGATTGCCGACTCTACCACTCGGCCCAGGAGACTTTAACTCGAAGGTAGTTGAGATCCCATATCGAGTACAGATGTGACTCAAATCATCCATGCCTAATCTAGATCCAATCGTGTCAGGAACGAAAGGGGGTGCAACACCACACTCTTTGCCCACACTGACGGGAACTTCTTTCGAAGAGGAAGATGATTCAGAAGATTAGTTCTTGCTAAGACTCCCAGAACCTGCCATTAGAAGATGCAAAAGAAGAATAAAAAATGAAAATGAGGGCGGTCAGAATAAAGAAACAAAAAAGAAATGAAAACGAGAGAAAGAGACCAACCTATAACGACACAGTGCAAAAGATGAGAATCATGATTTCACAAGAATCAAAGGTAGCAACCGAAAAAGAAGCAGCCGGCGATCGAGAAAGCTCTCAAGGAACTAGAAGAGAAAAAAGGAAAAGCCCAAAAGGGTCTAGAAATATGAAAGAAGAAGGCAAAGAACACCACCTCCTTTTATAAGCACAAAAGATTAAAGCCATCCGGATACCGAATCCTGTGCAACCATTTGATGATTGACATTTGGCACGATTCTGTTGGCGTGTAGGTGACACCAATCGGCCCATTAATAATTTATGCTAGAAAAAAGGCATACCACTTTTCGAATTCCTCCAACCGCCTCTCTATCATAATTACTTGATTGATATGAACATTCGGTCCATCAAAAAACTACAAGCACCATTTCAATGGGAAGAACGACATGTCTTCGGCAAATCTGAACTCATGTACTCCCTTCGTTTGCACCGAACTCAAGAATAGAGGGCATGTGTTGGACAAAATTTTGTTATTTAGGTCGAAGATATGGATTAATAGAAGAATAATGTTGGAAAATATGTCCTAAAGCCAATCATTTAAGTTGTAGATGATTGTGCTTCATACATGTATATGAATTATAAAATGATAAATATTATCTGATAGATTCATTATAAGGAATACATCTTCCTAAATAGAACTCATATGTTATGATGAAGTCCTTAGAGCTACTTCTAAAATAATAAAGGAGGATTTATCATGTAGTTTTTAAATCCTGCTCACGACCAAATGATACAATTGTTACAAAGATGATAATTGTATCGAGTGTAGGTCGTTATGTGCCATATTAGTTGGTTGTCCTCTTAATCAAGACGTGTGGAGACATGGGTATGGCATATGGATGAGATGTAAGAGTATATTTTATTGAGCGTGATCACTTTCAGAGTACTCTACTGTCAAGGGTTGCTCTGATGGGATATGGGTATAAGTGTCTCTCTGACCTGAGATTGCTTTGGTGATTTGCAAGCAACTCACTATGCTTTGGTACCGGACGATCCAAATTTTTAATTCGATGACGGAAGGTTTTTGGGTATAGTCAAGTACTTATGAAGTTTGAGTGCGAGTCAAGATGGAATTGATCGCTCTAACTAAAATTAAAGATAATGTATCACTGTATTTCAATTCAGCAAAACTCTGGTCAGAGTAGTCCTAGTGAAGAGTCATAAAATTTTTGAGATTAAGACACAAGGTGAACCACTCATCCTGGGTTGACAGTTTAATTCTAAATCATCCTTGAGCATCGAGAGTCAAAGGGATAAATTATACGATAACTATATCCTCACGGGTTCTAGAATGTTGCTGGACATACATTCGGCCTATCCGAACGTCAGAAATTATTGCTAGATGGTAGCTTCGATTAGTACAAAAATTAATTTCTGTACTATCGGCTTAAGCTCGAACCTATGAGGTCACACATATAGAAGTATCTATCTGATCAAATGACTGATTGATGATTATGAATCGTAGAAGGATTTAATTATCAATGTGATTGATGATTAATCCTGTGCAAAGGTTGTAATAAATTATTTACTAATAGTTGATAAATTAAAAAAAATAATTAATTAATAATATGATTATTATTGGCTCAATTTGATTGAGCAATAGGGATTGGATTAAATCTAATTGAATTTGATTCAATTAGGGTTGCTCTAGATTGATTGGATGCAGTCCTATTGGATAACAGGGTTTATTTAAATTGATCTTAGGGATGCAAATCAAATTTTGAGTTGAATAAGATTTAATTTAGTTTGATATAAATTTTGATTGGATCAAAACCTATTAATAATAGGTTTGATTGGATCAAGTCCTATTATCAAATGCTTCCCTGAAAAGGAAAATATCCAAGAATCAATCTCTGGATCAATGAGATTTTAATCTAACTAATTCTCTAATTGGATTGGGGCCTAATTGGTTTCATAATTGGGCTAGGACCTAAATAGATAGTTTGTTATAATTAATTTTTAAATTAGTTAGAATTGGATCCAAAAATTAGTTAGAATTGGAATAAGATTCTTGAATCCTATTTGAAATAGGACGGAACCAACTAAACCCCATCTATTTAAGAATTTCTCATGCCCCACCTCTTCATCGTGCAAAATCCCACACCCCAACATGAAGTGCCATGCCCCCTTCTCCTCTCTTCCATGTAATATGGTGCCGATCCCCCTCTTCTTATCGCAAAAGGAAAAGGAGGGGCGTCCAACGGCGTCCAAAGTTGGACGCCCCAAAGATCCCACACGCCAAGCCTTGTTCTCCTCCCCATCTTGAAGTAATTTTGTAAGCTTTTTCTTACTAATTCTTGGGCATCAAAGAGGGCTTCTCTTGCTGATTATACAGTAAAAAATTGAAGAAAAAAAGTTCTTCCCAATGAGAGAAAGAGAAGGAAGAAGAACGGTTTTCTTTCTTGTGCGCAGTCTTGGAGAAAGAGTTCTTCTTTCAAATTTTTTTTTTATTTTTCTTTAGGATAGAAATCAGATTGAATCTAATTTTTAACATAAAAATTTAGAAAAAAAATATCAAAAAAAATCTTATTGGGTGTTTGGAGCTTCCTAGGGCTCTAGATCAAGGAGAAAAAGGGAGAAGAAGAGAGAAGAACGGTTCTTCTCTTGGGTCTCTCTTTTGGATTTTTTTTAGGGTTTAGGATTTTATATGATTTTCAGGATGAAAAATTAAATTAGATTTGATTTATATCATAAAAATTAGAGAAAAAAAGTTCTTCTTAAAGGTGTAGAAGGAAGAGAGAAATATTCTCTCTTGTGCATGGGAGAATTGAGAAGAAATGATTCTTCTCTTGATCTCTATCGTAGAGATTTGATGCATAGATCCAAGAAGAAAATGAGAGGATCTTTTTATTCTTCATCTTTTTCATGTTCCTCTTAGATCAGCCAAGAGCATTATGTCTTCGTGAGCTAGCACTTTCAGAGAGATCGATCAGCACAAGAGCTTCGTGTGGATACCTATAGAGACCAGATACGTATACGGCTACTGAGCATCATAAAGAATCAGTTATCATAGATTTTGGATGCAGTGATCTGCTATTCATGCTCAGATATAAAATTTTAAACTCAATTCATATTTAGATATGATCTAAATATAATTCAGATATGATCTAATTTGATATAGATGTGATCTATATTTGTTGAATTTTAGATTTCAGATTTACATACATGCATATTAGTTCATGTCATGGATCCTGTATAGTAGTTTTAGATTTGATCTATGCATGCATTGTAGATTAAATTGTTTAATCTATGTATGTTTCGCTATAAAATTTTAAAAATACATGCACCAAAATCATCACACTTTCTTTTAACTGGTATTAGAGCGAAGGTTCGTTATGATATGAATATATCTACATGTAGAGTTGAAATCTAGATTTAGTAATGCATGAGATATGTTATGATCTGATTTTAGATATGATCTAATATAATTTAGATTAGATTTAAATTTTTGCATATATGATATGTGAGTAAATTAGATGATCTGATTAGCAAGTACTTGGATTGAGTTGATCACCAAGCCATCTAGATATAGGAGGAAAAAGATTTAAAGATCCTTTTTTCTTATTCGATAGGGTGCTCTTATGACGTGTAGGGGTGTCATATGATTTAATCCCATAAAGAAGAACGCGAAAGGAAGAACTTACTTTTCTATAAAATTCTAGGTGTTGAAACCCTAAGATTTGTTGTATGTGATACAAAATTTGAGTTGTATGAAAAGTAGAACATCTAATCTATATGATTAAAATTATTTTAATCATAAAAAATAAAATTTAAAATCATAAAATATTTAGATATGATCTAAAGTTCGTTATGATTGATTTTATTTCAGTTGATGTCAGAATTTTCAGATCTAAAACTATGTGATACTTGTTAGCATGCCAACTGAGCCGACTCAATTTTGAACTGAGTCGATCCAGTCTCCTGGTTAAATCTGCTCAGTACTGACTGATCTGATCCAGTTATCTCAGGCTGAATAGCAATGGTTACTATTTATGATCAGTTAGTCGATCAAGTATCAGACTTAGTCGACCCATTGAAATGAGCTGACTCAGTTTAGAGGTGAGCTGATCTAGTTTTCAGAATAAAAAATTTTACATAAAAATAATATAAAATTATTTTATAAAATTGAAATAATTTTAATTAATAATCTTAATCCATGTTAATGCTATACTTAATTAAGAACTAAGAAAAATATTTTAGATCTAGATTTATGATTAAAGATCTAATTATAATTGCATAAGACATGAGGCATAGGTTAGCTCAAATCAGATCCTTCTAATTGGATTAGACCTAAGGTTAGAATCAAAAACTTAATGGACTAAAAAGAGTAGTTGATCAAATCTAACCAATAGTTGATTTAGATTAGGTCAAAGATACTCTAGATCAAACACAATAGTTGTAGTTGATCGAGTCTATATCTTTGATTAAACTAAATGGACTTTGATTGAGGCTCAATGGTTAAGCTCGAGTCATTGGACTGATTAGATCACTAAGTGACTCGAATTAACCCATGTCGTTAAGATTAATCAGTATGACTGATTTAGATACCCTGGACTGACTTATCTCTAGTCCTTTTCATAACTTATTGAAATCAGTGGGAGGATTTATGACTTACCGGTTGGATCAGCTAGTCTTTAGTCCTTTACATGACTTGATGAAGTCAGTGGGAGGATTTATGATTTGTTGATTCAACTGATTATTTTTAAAATATATTAATCAAATTTTTTAAATTATTAGATCTATAAAATGAGCTAGTTATGGGGATAACTAGATTATAGTCTCCCATTAAGGTGCATGATAATACGTTCAATAAATAGGTATTGGAGACACCACACGCCTGGTGTTTATTAGGTATTAGAATTATCATTCATCATATGTCCTTCTTGTTGTGTCCTTCAGATCAATGGTCAGGTTGGTCGAGTCACACTCGGATCTGGACATTCGTTTACTGGATGCACTTGATTTAATCATATTAATGGTTGGATCTAACCAGATTTTTCAGTAAAGGTGCCACACGCCTGCTAAAGAGATACTTAAGGCAAAATCTGATTGCTAGAAATTATTTGAAGAAATAATTGGTTATGAACCTATCCATAGATGCACTAGGGTTAGTCGAGCCACACTCGGATCCGAATGCAGTCTGTGTGGATTCTAGCACCCGCTAAGGAATTAAAGAAATTTCTCGGATTGGAG
Source organism: Elaeis guineensis (assembly GCF_000442705.2). Lineage (NCBI taxonomy): Eukaryota > Viridiplantae > Streptophyta > Magnoliopsida > Arecales > Arecaceae > Elaeis > Elaeis guineensis. Next base: position 86,946,328 of record NC_025993.2, read on the forward strand.
GTAGAGGCTACCAATTCATATAAAATAGTAAGAAAATCTTTAGACTAAAGTTTAAATCTTTAGGCTTAAAATAGTTTATATACAAATAGGTTAATTATTTTCTTTTCAAAAATGGCTAGAAAATTATCACTTTGTTCACTGTTAGACAGTGACAAAGTTATCGGACCTAACTGCAACAGTCAGTATTAGAAGTTGAGTATAGTTTTTGAGCGAATTGATTAAGAAGTCTCAGGCTAACCCAAATAGGTTTATAAGAGAAATCAGTAAATAGTTACTGGTCAAGATAGTTATATGATAACTTCTTGAAGTTTTTCTATTGGTAATACTACTATCTGGATATAGGATATCGATAGTACAAGTCATGTTTGTAAATAGTTACAAAAAAACTTCAGGATAGTAGAAGATTTGAAAACGATAAGAGACTCCTGAATATAAGAGATAGAAGTCTGTTTCAGTCTTAACATTAGGAATCATCGAGCTTGTTTTCAATTCTGAAGATGTCATTTTAAGTGATTATCACTAGTCCAATCTTATTAATGATGTCAATAAGAATGATTATTGTGATATCATTGTGAATGATACTACAATAATGAGTGGACAATTAAAAATGACATAAACTCAGTACTATAGTCTGTTAGTGTAAAGTACACGTCTAACTAGCATCCTAGATTAGATAATGTCACTGAAGCCTATCTTTAGCATAATTGACTTACTCACCTTTTATTGGAAAGGGTGAATGAGCCAGTGATGTTCTGAGTTTGATACATATTGATGTATTTGCACTCATGAACATAAGTGCTAAAAGAGAACTTTACTACTTCATTAAAATCTCTGACGACCTATCTTGGCATGGGTGCATCTTGCTTATGAAGCATAAGTTCGAATCGATTAAAATATTCAAATGATTCCATAATGAGATAGAAAAATAAACTGCAAAAAGTATTAGTACTTATTGATCAGACCAATGAAGTGAATATCTTTATAGTAAGTTTTTGACATATCTTGAAGAGAATTGGATTCTTTCTCAATGGACCTCTCTTGGGATACCACTATTTAAAAGAATGTCTGAAAGGAGGAATCGAACTTTATTAGACATGGTTCGGTCTACTATGGGTTTGATGGTCTGTCTGAGGTTATGTTTTAGAGACTACTTGATATGTGTTTGAGAATGTTGCAAGCATATCGGTCACCAAAACTTCATATGAGATATGGACTTGGATAATTCGATGCTCTCTTATCTTAGGATTTGGAGTGTCAAACTTATGTGAGATATTACAAACCGACTAGCTTGGATCTCGATCTGATAAATATTATTTTAAAGATATTCTTTCTACCTTCCTGATGGACATGAGATGTTCATGAATCTTAAAATATTTTTTTTGAAAAAGAAGTTCCTTGGTGAAGAAACTGATGCCATTAAGATGAAGCTTCGTGAAGCTTGATAGGTAGAGGAATCGACTTTGACACAAACCAACAGAATTGGAGTTGATTAGATCAAATCCAGAGCCCGATGTAAAGGCATTCTTGAGTAGATACGGTAGTATCATGTCAGCCGAATAGATACTTCGATTTCTAAGTTCGAAGATGAATTTTGATCTCCCATACAGATGCCATACAGGGATCTAACTTTGAGAAGTGGCTTGGAGCCATTAAATTAAAAATGAAGTCCATGAAGATCGATGATGTATTGATATTTATTGATTCACCTAAAGGGATAAGATCCATAGAGAGGAGTGGATTTTAGATGGATAAGAGGCACAGACAAAAAGGTGAAGACCTATTAATTCTGTTCAGTTGCTAAGGATTTTATCAAAGTTATAGTGTTGACAATGATGAGATATTTTTCTTATGACAATTCTCAAGTCCATTCGGATTGAATTAAGCTTCTCGGAGTTAGAACATATGTTTTGAACATATGGCTTCGTTGAGAATGAAGCAGGATTCTGTATGTACAAATGGACTAATAGTTCTGTAAAAGTATTTTTTGTGTTATTTGAATGAAATTCTCTTAATCAAGAATGACATCTTTACATTACAAAAAATAAAAATTTGGTTGTCATCTCTATTCTCCATAAAAATTTGAAAGGTTATGAGAACCATCCTTATATATTCATGAAATACTAAGGATCAATGACTCGTTTATGGAGAATCTGACTTAAAATCTATGAAATATTGATTTTAATTTTTAATCAGATCGAAATGATAAAGTTATGTCAGGTTATATTTTTATCCTAAAAAGAGCGCCATGCTGAAAAAGTTTCTTGTAGTATTCAATAGTCAGTTTTATTTGCGATACAGAGTTCTTTGCGGTATTTAATGCTGGTAAAGAAGTTGTTTGATTATAGAAGTTCATTAGCGAGCTTGAAGTGGTACCCTTCGTTGATGGTCTAATCTTTCTGTATTGACAGCAGTACTAGAGCCATAGCTCAAACTGAAGAACTGATGTTCTATCTGTGAATCAAATACTTTCTGTATTGTAATCACCTTGTTCGATATGATCGAAATAAAGTCGACCTTACAAAGATTGATTGAAAGGAGAACCTGATTGGCTCATTGACTAGAGCAATCAGATCTAAAGAGTTCGATCTCAAATGGAAGATAGGTATTTGATACCGATCTAATTGGCTTTAGTCCAAGTGAGAGTTGTTAGAAAATATATTCTAAAGTCAATCATCTAGGTTGTAGATGATTGTGCTCCATACATGTATATGAATTATAAAATGATAAATATTATCTAACAGATTCATCATAAGAAATACATCTTCCTAAATAAAACTTATATATTATGATGAAGTCCGTAGAGCTACTTCCAAAATGATAAAAAAAGATTTATCATATAGTTCTTAAATACTGCTCGCGATCAAATGATACAATTATTACAAGAATGATAATTGTATCGAGTGTAGGTCGTTGTGTGCCATATTAATTGGTTATCCTCTTAACCAAGGTATGTGGAGACACGGGTATGGTATATGGGTGAGATGTAGGAGTATATTTTACTGAGCATGATCCCTTTCGAAGCACTCTACTGTCAAGGATTGTTCTGATGGGATATAGGTATAAGTGTCTCTCTGACTTGAGACTACCTCGATGACTTGTAAGCAACTCATTGTGCTTTGGTGTCGGATTTTTGAATTTCTAATTCAGTGACGGAAGATTTCTGGATACAGTCAAGTACTTGTGAAGTCTAAGTACGAGTCAAGATGGGATTGACCGGTTCAAGTAAAATTAGAGATGATGCATCACTATATTTCAATTCAGCAAAACTTTAGTCAGAGTAGTCCTAGTGAGGAGTCACAAAATTTTTGAGGTTGAGACACAAAGTGGACCACTCATCCTAGGTTGACAGTTTAACCCTAAGTCATCATTATGCATCGAGAGTCAAAGGGATGAATTATACGGTAACTATATTCACATGGGTTCTAGAGTGTTGCTGGGCATACATTCAGCCAATCCGGACGTTAGGAAACATTGCTAGATGGTAGCTTCGATTAGTACAGAAATCGATTTCTGTGCTACTGATTTCAGTTCAAACTTATGGGATCACACACATAGAAGTACCTATCTAATCAAATGACTGATCGACGATTATAAATCGTTGAAGGGATTTAATTATCAATGTGATTGATGATTAATCCTGTGCAAAGATTACAATAAATTATTTAGTAATGATTGATAAATTAGAGAAATAGTTAATTAATAATATGATTGTTATTGGCTCAATTTGATTGAGCAATAGAAATTGGATCAAATCTAATTAAATTGGATTCAGTTAGGTTTGCTTTGGATTTATTAGATGCAGTCTTATTGGATAACAGGGTTTGTTCCAATTGATTTTAGGGATGCAAATCAAATTTTGAGTTGAATAAGATTCAATTTAGTTTGATATAGACTTTGATTGGATCAAATTCTTTTAGATAATAGGCTTGATTGGATCAAGCCCTATTATCAAATGCTTTTCTGAAAAGAAAAATATCCAAGAATCAAACCCTAGATAATGAGGTTTTAATCTAACTAATTCTCTAATGATGTTTTAATCTAACTAATTCTCTAATTGGATTTGGGTCTAATTAGTTTCATAATTGGGCTAGGACCTAATTAGTTAGTTTGTTATAACTAATTTCTAAATTAGTTAGGATTGGATCCAAAAATTAGTTAGAATTGGAACAAGATTCTTGAATCCTATTTGGAACAGGGCTGAACCAACTAAACCCCATCTATTTAAAAATTGTTCATGCCCCACCTCTTCACCATGTAAAATCTCATGCCCCAACATAAAGTTCCATGCCCCCTTCTCCTCTCTTCCATGTAATATGGCGCCCATCCCCCTCTTCTTGTCACAAAAGGAAAAGGAGGGGCATCTAAGAGTTGGATGCCCCAAAAATTTCACACGCCAAGCTTTGTTCTCCTCCCCATCTTGAAGTGATTTTGTGAGCTTTTTCTTGTTGGTTCTTAGGCATCAAAGAGGACTTCTCTTGGTGATTATATAGCAGAAAATTAGAGAAGAAAGGTTCTTTCCAACGAGAGAAAGAGAAGGAAAAAGAACGGTCTTCTTTCTTATGCGCAGCCTTGGAGAAGGAGTTTTTTTTTAAATTTTTTTTTTATTTTTTTCTAGGATGAAAATCAGATTGGATCTGATTTTAACATAAGAATTTAGAGAAAAAATAGCAAAAAAAATCTGGTTGAGTGTTTGGGGCTTCCTAGGTCTCTAGATCAAGGAGAAAAAAGGAGAAGAAGAGAGAAAAATGATTCTTCTCTTGAGTCTTTCTTTTGGGTTTTTCTAGGACTTAAAATTTTATATAATTTTTAGTATGAGAAATTAGATTAGATCTGATTTTCATCATGAAAATCAGAGAAAAAAAGTTCTTCTTAAAGGTGTAGAAGAATTGAGAAGAAAGCGTTCTTCTCTTGATTTCTATCATAGAGATTTGATACGTAGATTTAGGAAGAAAAGAAGAGGATCTTCTTATTCTTCATCTTTTTTATGTTCCTCTTAGATTAGCCAAGAGCATGGTGTCTTCACGACCTAGCACTCCTGGGGAGACCAATCAGCACAAGAGTTTTGTATGGATACCTGTAGAAGCCGGACGCATACATGGCTGCTGAGCATCATAAAGAACCAATTATCATAGATTGCGGATGCAGTGATCTGCTACCCACGCTCAAGTATGGAGTTTTGAACTCAATTTATATTGAGATATGATCTAAATATAATTCAGATATGATCTGATTTGATATAGATATGATTTATATTTGCTGAATTTTAGATTTCAGATTTACATACAAGCATATTAGTTCATACTATGGATCCTGTATAGTAGTTTTAGATTTAATCTATGCATGCATTGTAGATGAAATTGTCTAATCTATGTATGTTTTATTGCAAAATTTTAAAAATGTATGCACTAAAGCCACCACGCTTTGCTTCAAATAGATGATGCGATATGCAAGTCTGATACCATAGCGCAGTCAAGAATAGAAATATGCAACCCTGAAAGATATATCTCTCCTACAAGAAGTATTTGAAGTCATCCAACGTACAACTCAAAATCCTCCGATTCTTCCTTTGACTCCTAACGATCCTTATCTCCCAGAGCTCCCTAAACAGAACATCTGGGATCAGTTGGTCCCAACTTCGGCCTTATCCCAACTCTGATATCAAGCCTATCCAATCTCCACAACAATTGGTATCTAACATCCATCCAACATCTGTAGAGAATCGGACACTTGAATTGGCTGACCTTCGACTTTAGCTATAGGCACGTTTCAGCCTTCACCGGTCTCATCTTACCGAACGTAGTTGACTCCAACCGTCTCTTCCTTTTAGCACATGTCTCCATCGGATCTCACCAGAGTCTTAGTGAAAGAAGCCGATCCAACCCAATTCGTGTCCTAATTTCAAATTTCAAAGACCCCTATGATGGTTTCAGAGCTGATAAGGTAGGTACGACCATCCGATCTCAAAAACTTCGGACAAAAATTCTACCATATCATGCCTAAATCAGCCTCGTAACTTATCTGAAATGGTCTTCTAACCTTCGCCTACAAAAAGACCTCTAGAGGACCTCCTAAGATATGCATGCGAAAAGTGTCTCTACTTTTTCTCACTTGTTTTCCTGATTTCTGACTTGAGAGTCGGACGGTTTCTGTTGGAGCCAATTTTGGTTAGGACTTGTCTTACAGGATTCTCTTTTGGAAGGATGCACCACTGCTCCAGCCTTTCTGATCAAGTTCTAAATTTCAGTGGCAATATAATGTATTAAAGGAGCCACAAAATTAATAATCATTTTGCCAAAATTGATAGTTGAAAGCTCTTTGACACAATTGCAATGACCATTAATTGCTTTATCAGTTTTGAAATGAATCATCAATGACCTAAGAACCAGTTGTTTGCAGGTGGTTTCGTTGGCCATAGGTGCAAATTATCATACTAAGTGCTCAGATTTGGTGCGCATGACCAATATGCTGGTGAAGTGGGCTCATCTATGCAACATGGTCCACTATGCTAGGCCCAATAGCAAAGAAGTTTTTGTGTGTGTGTGTGTTTGTGTGTCTTGGAGAGGGAGAGGGAGATGGGGGTGGCAAAGAAAAGATGGGAATTATTTTCAGACTATTTACTACATGATTACGACCCTAAAATTTATTGATTCTTTGTCTTATTACAAGTTTTATCATGTCTCCAAATAAGCTAGCCAAATTGCAGATAAGAGAGTTGATGCCTGTCAGCAATTTGCCACTTGCCATTGCCTGATGAGCAGCAAATTCTCTTACAGTGAGGTTATTTGAGCTACTTACCTCTCAATAGGACACCCTTGATGCAAAGCATGAAGCAGCAAAATTGTAGTATTGCCTTTGTTGTTGAAGCTGCCTGGTATAGGAATTCAAGCCTAATCATAAGAGACAAGGCCTTTGATAGATTTGAATAGGTTTGATAGGTTGATAGATGAAGAAGAAGAAGAGAGAATTTGTAGCTAATTCACATTATCTTCATTAAGCATATTAGAATTTAAATACATAGTAAAAGACTTGTAGAGGAAGTCTTGCATTAAATGAACAAGACAAATATTAATGAGCTATATAGGAAATGAAAAAAGATATTAAAAAAACACATGAGAAAAGAGAAACATTGAAAATCAAAAGTCAACATGGAAAAACTAAAAACTAAATGATACTTTTTTGAAAATCTTAATTTTAACACTCCTCCTTAAGATTTTTCTTCAAAACTCCTAATTGTTCCTTTAGCACTTCAAACTTTTCCTTTGGCAAATTTTTGGTTAAAATATCTGCAATTTATTTTCTAAATTTGTAATAATTGAGCTTCACTTCTTTATTTGCTTCAGCTTCCCTCAAAGCATGATACTTCACTTTTATGTACTTTGTTCAGCTATGAAGCACTAGATTCTTTGCCATTGAAATTACAGATTTATTGTCTACCCATATTATTGTAGCTTCACCTTGTTGCTCCTTAGATTGATTTTGATGATTACAAAGCAGTTGAAGGGGTACTAATGTTTCTCACTTGAAAAAGATTTTTTGCTCTTCAGGGGTAAAATTATAATTTTACCAAAACCCTGATTTGATAGTATCAAATGATAGAACAAAAGATTTGTGATCCACTGACAAAAATTTTATTGATTTTGGACTTGTATTTTGAAAGATATGCATGATTGAAAATCATGAGTCGACCCATGAGTCGACTCATGGCACATAAGATGACTGGCACGCTGAAATTCTTGGCTGGCACAGACTTGGCACACCCTGTGAGTCGACCCATGAGTCGACCCCCAAGGCATGAGTCGACCCATGAGTCGACCTCTGTGGGTTTTAAGCCAGTTTTACAGAACCTTGTATCCCGTTCGATTCTCTGATGTTTTTCCACAGAGGTCGACCCATGAGTCGACCCCCAAACATGAGTCGACTCATGAGTCGATCCCTGTGACGGAATTTTTCTGCAACGGCTAGTTTTTAACCCATTTTAAATATTTTTAATGCTCATTTAATGTGGTCTAACGGCTCTTTTTCAGTCTAGAATATTTTCCACTATTTTTTAAAGCTATAAAAAGGGATAAAAAGGTGGGAATCAAACAGAGCATTCAAGAAGAGAGATTTTGAAAAAAAAATTTTAAGCAAACTTTTCAGTCCTAAGCAAGAGCTCACTCAAAGCATTCAAGAAGCCTTTAATCCAAGCTCACCAACTCCTCAAGTGCACATTCAAGTCTCCAACCACCTTGAGGAAATCCAAAAGGATATTCTTCTCTTTGAGTAAAGTGTATTTAAAGTCATATTCGCTCATTAAAGGAGCTTTCTTTGTACTTATTTGTGCTATTGATTGTTATACTCGGTTTGAGTGATTGTTTTTATTTTGGAAGGGTTCCAAAATAAGAGAAGGTTGATCCGAACCTAGAATCGGAGTGTATTAGGTTGGCTTGTACCCCAGAAATAAGTGATCTAGCTTGGGATAGCTAGAGTCAGAGTTTTCAACGTTTGTATTCGGATTGAATACAAGATTAGTGGATTGAAATTCCCAAGTAGGAGCTTGGGGAGTGGATGTAGGTGCAAGGTTGGCACCGAACCACTATAAATCCTTTTGTTTGTGGTGTGTCTAATTGCTCTTCTTTAACTCTTCATTATTCTCTTGCATTCTTGCTTTTAGCCATTAGTCTTGAATTAATTTTTACTCTCCCTATTTATTTAACTTTGTCAAACATTTTTCATAAGTCATAAGTTAAGCTTAAAATTTTTAGAAACCCAATTCACCCCCCCCTCTTGGGTTGCATAGCTGGGCAACAAGTGGTATCAGAGCCTGGTGCTCTAGCCCTTCTTTGATCTATACAATCAAAGAGCCAAAGATCTATGGCAACTCAAGTCGGCACTTCTCTAGTCGAGGGGCAATCCACCAACCGACCTTCACTTTTCAATGGGTCAATTATACCTATTGGAAAGCTTGGATGAAAATATTCATTCAAGCACTCGACTATGATATGTGGAGTATCATAGTGAACGATCCTCACACACCCACTAAAATTATAGATGGTGAGGAATCAGCCAAACCCGAGAAAGAATGGGATGAGGTTGATAAGAAGATGGCCCAATTAAATGCTAAAGCAATGAATGTTCTTTATTGTGCTCTTGATGCTAACGAATTTAATCGCATTTCTACTTGCTCATCTGCTAAAGAAATATGAGATAGGATAGAAGTAACCCATGAGGGAACCAATCAAGTAAAGGAGTCTAAAATTAACATGCTTGTGCATAAATATGAATTGTTTAAAATGGAGCATGATGAGTCTATAACTAAAATGTTTACTTGCTTTACTGATATTATAAATGGTTTAAAGAGTCTTGGTAAGTCCTATACTAACAGTGAGCTTGTAAGAAAGATTCTCAGATCCTTACCAAGAACTTGGGAAGCCAAAGTGACCGTCATCCAAGAAGCCAAGGACTTGAACATTCTACCCTTGGAAGAGCTTCTTGGATCATTGATGACTCATGAGCTAAGCATGAAGCAACATCAAGAGGAAGAAGTCAAAAAGAAAAGAACAATTGTCCTCAAATTCACAGCTCCACCAGATGAAGAACTGATGACACTGAAGATGAAGAACAGGATGAAGAGATGGCACTCATTACCCAAAGATTCAAAAAATTTTTGAGAAAAAGAAAACAAGGGATGAGGAAGAGGCTATTCACAAAAGGAGAACAGAGCAAAGAAAAAGAGAAAGACTAATCCCTTATCTGCTACGAATGCAAGAAGCCGGGATACTTCAAATCCGAATGTCCACAACTGAAAAAGGGTCCCAAGAAGTACAAGAAGAAGGCCATGATGGCCACTTGGAGTGCGAGTGATGACTCAAGCTCCGAAGAGGAAAACTCAACTGAATAAGCCAACCTGTGCCTTATGGCACACGAAAATGAGGTAATTTCCGAAACTCCTAGTGACTTTACATTTAAAGAATTACATGAAGCTTTTTATGATTTAGTTGATGAATTAAAGAAACTAGGGATGAAGAACAAAGATCTAAAATTGAAAAATCAATCTTTATTGAAACAAAATGAAAACATTTCAATTGAAAAATCCACCCTGCTTCAAGAAAATCAAAGTTTAAAGAATGAAATTACCAAGCTAAAACCAATAGTAGAAAAATTCACCTTGAGTTAAAATAAACTTAATATGATTCTTGATAATCAAAAAGCCGTGTATGATAAGGCTGGACTTGGCTATAATCCCTTGAACAAACAAAAATATCTGAAAAATATTTATGTAAACTCTTTAAGTAACAAGTCTTCTAATATTACTTGCTTCAAATGTGGTAGAGTAGGATATAAGTCATACACTTGCTTCTCTAACAAGTCTGCAAACTCAACTATAAAGAAAATATGGGTTCCAAAAGGAACCATTATGACTAACCAAAAAGGACCTAAGAAAGCTTGGGTACCTAAAACAAAAACTTGACTTTTGCTTGCAGGTGTGTCTAGCATCCCAAGGAGGAAACAGAAAATGATATCTTGACAGTGGATGCTTGAGACACATGACTGATGATGAATCCCAATTCATCACTCTTGATGCTAAGAATGGAGGGATGGTCACCTTTGGAGACAATGGCAAAGGAAAGATCATCGGTATAGGTAACATTGGTATCACTCCCTCCAAATACATTAAAAATATTTTGTTAGTAGATGGTTTAAAGCATAATTTACTAAGTATTAGTCAATTTTGTGATAAAGGATATAAAGTTGTTTTTGAATTATCTGTTTGCATTGTAACTAGTCCTATTAATGATGGCATTAAATTTATTGGACATAGACATGGTAATGTTTATATGGTAGACTTAAATGATCTAGCCAAAATAAACATGCAATGCCTAGTATCCTTGAATGCTAAAATTAATGAGACTAGTTGGCTTTGGCATCGCAGACTTGCACACATTAGCATGCATTCTCTTTCAAAATTAATTAAGAAAGAATTAGTTCTTGGTTTGCCAAAATTAAATTTTGAAAAGGATAGAATTTGTGATGCATGCCAACTAGGTAAACAAACAAGAGTTTCATTTAAATCCAAAAATATTGTTTCAACCTCTAGACCTTTAGAGCTTTTGCATATGGACTTATTTGGACCTACTAGAATCACTAGTCTAGGAGAAAAATGATATGGTTTTGTAATTATAGATGATTACTCTCATTTTACTTGGATCTTCTTTTTAGCACACAAAGATGAAACTTTTCATGTTTTCACTAAATTTTATCGAAAAGTCACTAATGAGAAAGGATTTTCAATTCAAAATATTCGAAGTGATCATGGAACTGAATTTGAAAATCAAGACTTTGAAAACTTTTGTGATGAAAAGAAAATTGGCCATAACTTCTCTGCTCCTAGGACACCCCATCAAAATGGGGTAGTAGAAAGGAAAAACAGAACCTTAGAAGAAATGGCCCGTACCATGCTTTGTGAAAGCAACCTTCCAAGATATTTTTGGGCGGAAGCAATTAACACAGCATGTTACATTTTAAATCGTGCTTTGATTAGACAAATTTTAAAGAAAACCCCCTATGAGCTTTGGAAAGAAAGAAAACCTAATATTGCATATTTTTATGTTTTTAGTTACCGATGTTTTGTATTAAATAATGGTAAAGAAAGGCTTGAAAAATTTGATGCAAATCAGATGAAGCAATCTTTCTTGGTTACTCCTCCACTAGTAAAGCTTTTAGAGTTTTTAACAAAAGAACTTTAGTAGTAGAGGAGTCCACACATGTTGTCTTTGATGAATCTAACGATCTTCCTTCAAGGAAGAATGAAGGTGTTGATGATGCAGATCCTCTTATAGATGGAATGAAGGAGATCACTCTGAAAGATCCAACAATTCAAGATGACGAGGAACATGAAGACAAACAGGATGAGGGAGGTGAAGAACATCAAGAACAACCTCAAGGTACAAATGACCTACCCAAAGAATGGAGGTATGTTCACAATCACCCTAAGGAGCTAATTATTGGTGATCCTATGCATGGGGTAAAAACTCGTTCTTCACTTAAAGATGTATTTAATCATTGTGCTTTTGTCTCTCATCTTGAACCAAAAACTATTGAAGAAGCTGAAAATGATTATAATTGGATTAATGCAATGCAAGAGGAACTTAATCAATTTGAAAGAAATAATGTATGAACTTTAATATCAAGACCTAAAAATTATTCAATAATTGGCACAAAATGGGTCTTTAGGAATAAATTAGATGAACATGAAAATGTAATAAGAAATAAAGCAAGATTGATTGCTAAAGGTTATAATCAAGAAGAAGAAATTGATTTTGATGAGACCTTTGCACCTGTTGCTAGATTAGAGGCCATTAGACTTCTACTTGCATATGCTTGCTTTATAAAATTTAAATTATTTCAAATGGATGTCAAAAGTATATTTTGAATGGATATATTGCAGAAGAAGTCTATGTAGAACAACCCCAGATTTTGAAAATCATGCTTTTTCTAATCATGTTTTTAAATTAAATAAAGCTCTATATGGATTAAAACAAGCACCTAGGGCTTGGTATGATAGGCTAAGCAAATTTTTACTAAATAATAGTTTTTCAAGAGGTAATGTAGACACAACCCTCTTCATTAAAAGAAATCAAAATGATATGTTAATTATACAAATTTATGTTGATGACATTATTTTTGGGTCTACTAATGAATCTCTTTGTCAAGACTTTGCTAAGCTCATGCAGGGGAGTTCGAGATGAGCATGATGGGAGAACTTACATTCTTCCTCGAACTCCAAATCAAACAAATAAAGGAAGAAATTTCCATCACCCAAAGCAAGTACACCAAGGAATTACTCAAAAGATTTGGAATGGAGAACTTCAAAGCAATTGGCACACCCATGAGCCCCTCATGTAAGCTTGACAAGGATGAAGAAGGTAAATGTGTAGACTTAAAATACTATAGAGGTATGATTGACTCTCTATTATATTTAACTGCAAGTAGGCCTGATATCATGTTTAGTGTTTGTTTGTGTGCTAGATTTCAATCTAATCCTAAAGAGTCTCACCTGAATGCTGTTAAAAGAATCTTAGATATTTAAATGGTACCCAAACTCTAGGATTATGGTACTCTAAGGACTCACTAATTGATTTATTAGGATATTCAGATGCTGATTTTGCTGGACGTAGATTAGACAGAAAAAGCACTAGTGGAACTTGCCAATTTCTTGGAGTTAACCTAATCTCCTGGTTTAGCAAGAAATAAAATTCGGTAGCACTGTCTACGGCTGAGGCCGAATACATTGCAGTCGAAAGTTGTTGTACTCAAATCTTGTGGATTAAGCAACAACTCGAAGACTTTGGTATCAAACTTAATGAAACACCCATAAAATGTGATAACACTAGTACCATAAATCTTACTAAAAATCCAATTCAACATTCAAGGTCTAAACATATTGAAATAAGACATCATTTTATAAGAGAACATGTTCAAAACAAAGATATAATTCTTGACTATGTTTGCACTGAAAATCAATTAGCCGATATCTTTACAAAGGCCCTTAGTGAGGATAGATTCTGTGAAATTAGGAGAAATCTAGGAATTCTTGATCCTTTGCTAAATATCTCTCTAATTCTAAGGAATCATGTCAAAATTTCTTGAGCTCAATTTTCATCATCTCTCTTGGATCTAAATGCTTAAGATTATATCTCACAACTTTCATTGAGCAAAAATTTTTCTCCCAAAATTTGAATTTTTTGAATTTATTCATATTTTTCTAAAATTTGTGAATCATGAGTCGACCCCTAGGGTCGACCCAATGGCATACTTGAAATTTTGGCCATATCCACGGGTTCATTTCTTTTTAACAAAGCCGTTCATGAGCCGACCCCTCCTTCCTCGTCTTCCTCCCTCCAAAACTCGTCTCCTCATCTTGTTCTTCCAAACCAAGGATTTAGCCCAGATCATTCTCCCATCACCTCTCCACCTCAAATCACTCCTTGGGAAAGGAGCTTTTCGCATCTTTCTCCCTTGATTGAAGCGGTTGGAGGTGCCCTAGCTTCCACCGTTCTTCTCAAAATCAGATTTCTCTCTGTCAAAATCCCTTTCCATCTCTAATAACCCTCCTTCTCCTCACCCATTTGATCTTCCGAGTCTCCTTGCTTGCTCTTGTGGTGAGAATGGCCCCAAAAATGAAACTCCCTCAAAGAAGAAAATCAGTCCGTGAGCTGAAAGAAGGCGTCGCAGGAAAAGGCAAGCTTCTCAGACCTCCTCTGCTCCCATTCCGGCTTCAGCTCTGCACCAGGTCCTCTCAGTCTCCTCTTAGCCCTAGCAAAATTTCTCTCTCTGACAGAAAGGTAGAAACCGGCAAGAATGTGGACTTCAGATTCTTTGAAAAAGAAGGTTTCTCCTTTGGGTCAAAGATCAAAAATCAAGGTTGGAATTTTACTGTTCTCTCAAGGAAGTTACATATGTAGATTGGTTAGAGAGTTTTATCTGAATCTGCACTATGGCAATGGAACAGTGACTTCTACTGTTAAGGGAATTGATATCTGCTTAGATCCTATTTGTTGGTGCAAAATCCGCTTGCGCCGGAGGAGCTGGAGTCGGGGAAGCCGCGGTCGCCGTCGGGACCTGCAAGGGAAGTCTAAACCGGAGGTGGGGTTGCTCCGGCAAGACCCTCCGACGCTCAAGTCAGTTTTCTGCCTCAACAAGAATGGAGTGCTCGAACGGAGAATTTAGCAGAGTTTTGAGATAAGGAAAATGAGCTTAAAGAATAACGTATCTGGATCCCCCTTTTATAGGCGGAGGAGGCAAAGGATTGATAGCGACGTTTGTAACCGCCTGGTAGTGGGCCGCCCATGGTCAGGGGAATTGATTGTGAAAGATAGTGGGGTAGACCTGTGGCTATCGCCATAGCCTGCCACGTAGGGCCTGTTGCAGATAGTGGGGCGGCGTCCGTTGCCGCTAGTTGTCAGCGAGTAGTGGGATCGTGCAGCACCTACTGCAGGGAGCGGAGCAGAATCATGGCCGTTGACACAGCCTGTCAGAGAGTAGTGGGTCTGCCGTAGGGGGAGGTGGAGCCACGCGGAATCCGCTACAGGAAGTGGAACAGGATCATGGCTGTTATTGTTATCTGCCAAGGGCGCGGATCTGTTTGTTGATCAAGGCTCGGCAGTGGTCGGAGTTCGGCCTTTGCAGGAGTCCGGGAGGAGTCCCCCTTTCGGTTGAGGTCGTGGGTGGAGTCCGGCTCCAGTAGCTGATACTGAGGTCGGAGACTGAGGTCGGAGCTTGGCTCCCGTAGGAGTCCGGGTGGAACCCTCTCAGAGCCGAAGTTGCAGGCGGAACCTGGCTCCCGTAGGAGCCGCCCTGCTGCTGATGACGAAGCCCGGTTCCCGTAGGAGTCTGGGCGGAGCCGTTCTGCTGTCGATGGCAGAGCCCGGCTCCCGTAGGAGTCCGGGCGGAGCTGTTCTGCTGTTGATGGTGGAGCCCGGCTCCCGTAGGAGTCCGAGCGGAGCCGTTCTGCTGTCGATGGTGGAGCCCGGCTCCCGTAGGAGTCCGGGCGGAGCCGTTCTGCTGTCGATGGTGGAGCCCAGCTCCCGTAGGAGTCCGGGCGGAGCCGTTCTGCTGTCGATGGCGGAGCCCGGCTCCCGTAGGAGTCCGGGCGGAGCTATTCTGCTGTCGATGGCGGAGCCCGGATCCCGTAGGAGTCCGGGCGGAGCCGTTCTGCTGTCGATGGCGGAGCCCGGCTCCCGTAGGAGTCCGGGCGGAGCCGTTCTGCTGTCGAGGGCGGAGCCCGGCTCCCGTAGGAGTCCGGGCGGAGCCGTTCTGCTGTCGATGGCGGAGCCCGGCTCCCGTAGGAGTCCGGGCGGAGCTGTTCTGCTGTCGATGGTGGAGCCCGGCTCCCGTAGGAGTCCAGGCGGAGCCGTTCTGCTGTCGATGGTGGAGCCCGGCTCCCGTAGGAGTCCGGGCGGAGCCGTTCTGCTGTCGAGGCGGAGCCCGGCTCCCGTAGGAGTCCGGGCGGAGCTGTTCTGCTGTCGATGGTGGAGCCCGGCTCCCGTAGGAGTCCGGGCGGAGCCGTTCTGCTGAGGATTTCGGCTGCGGGTATTTTATACCCAACACCAGTCTCCCTACTTTCGAGTTTGAATTTCAAGCGAAGGAAGTACACACAGAGAGAGATGTGCGCAGCCGGAATTGTCCCTTCGAACCTTGCGCACTGCCGCCCCCATTTAAGCGCGCACGTCAGAGTCCGTTTTTCGATGAAGGTGACTTGAAAAGTCTTTTCGGAACCCCCGTTGAAACGCGATCCCAAGCGTCGCTTTGCGGGAATTTGTGAGCGGTCAATCCTCGATGGCGGTGAAGGGGATAAGCGCGCCACGCGGCACACACCAGTTGGCCCTGGAATACCCGCCGCCATAACCGCGCCAAGATCCATCGGCTATTTAAACCCCTCAGTCCCTTCGTGGTTTCATCCTGGCGCTGCTCTTTCATCTGAGAGTCCTGCTTCTCTCGCCCCAGTCCCTGTCTCCTTCCCTCCCACCATGTTCTCTACTCGGGGGGCAATTCTTGAGGGAATTTTTAGGGTTTGGAGGAAGGTGAGGAGGAGAATGGTGGCCGGTGAGAATTTCCGTCGTTCTAGAGGGAGCTCAAGGAAGAATTTCTTCAACAACAGGGGTTTAATAACGGGGGCTGTCGGTGAAGTTATTCTGCCTGCGAATCTTGGAGCAGCAAGGCGGGGTGATACCGGTCAAGAGGGCAGAATAGTCGTCATAAGCCATGACGGGATCCTTGACGCCGTCGGGGCCGAGAGACCAGAGGCGGTCGGCGTCGACGGTGGGGCAGTAGAACTTATTGCGGGGACGGTGGAAGTAACGCATGCCGACCTTGCCGGAGCGTCTCGGGTGGCGGCCATCGTGGTGCATTCGGAGATGAGGCATATCTCTGGTGTCCCAACCGCTCCTGAAGTGGCTACGGTTCTTCTTGAAACAGGTCTTCGCTACTGCCGCCGTTGTCCTCACCGCCTCCGGAGATCTATCCCACCCCTTTCCCGCTAAGGTTGGGACTTCGGAACAGAACGAGGCGAGATGGGGTGAGAGCTGTTACACGCACTGGAGAATGCGACTGAGAAGGATAGAGGTGGAGTTCGTAGCTCGGAGCGGCCCCCGGTTCGTCCTGCCCGAACCGTGCTCGCGATACTTGTGATGATGTGTATCTTCTTTTTTCCTGACCCATCGGGTCTTGTAACGTGTACTTCTGTTAAATGAAAAGGCAATTTCAGTACCTTGTTTGCATCTTGTGTTAAATAGTTGTCTGCTGAACTTCTTCATTTTCTTTTCCTTCTCTTTGCCTGTGTTACGTCGTTCCAGGGTCGTCGGCGACCTTTTCAGTTCATGTGGGGTCGTCATTCGCCGAGCTCCTTTTCGGCTTTTATGTCGTTCGGAGATACCCACTTGTCAGGTTTGCTTGGATTTTTCTCCGCCGAAGTCGAGGCTAAGTTCGGCTCCCTTGATAGTCCGAACGGAGAAGCCCTCCGGAAGTTGCAGTAGCTCGGTTCACGTAAGAGTCGGGGCAAAGTTTTTCTGCAATCAAAGTCATAAATAAAGCCTGGCTTCCATAGAAGTCCGGGTGGAGTTGTCCTGTAGCTGATGTTGGCGGTAGAGCCCGGCTCCCGTGGGAGTCCGGGTGAAGTCTTTTTGGCGGTGGAACCCGGCTCCCGTAGGAGTCCGGGCGAAGTCTTTTCCTTGCCGTGGGAGCCCGGCTCCCGTAGGAGTCCGGGTGAAGTCTTCCTTGTCGTAGGAACCCGGCTCCCGTAGGAGTCTGGACCTTCCACTTTGCTCATGTCAGGACGAGGTTCTCCTCCTGTTTCTGACAGGGCTGTGGGGGCACGTCAGGGCGTTGCAAGGCCTCTCCCCCCATCCGGTCTAAAAGAACCGGGCCTTCGACTTTGCTTAAGTTAGGGCGAGGTTCTCCTCCTGTCCCTAACAGGGTTGTGGGGGCACATTAGGACGTTGTAAGACCTCTCCCCCCATCCGGTCTAAAAGAACCGGGCCTTCGACTTTGCTCAAGTTAGGGCGAGATTCTCCTCCTGTCCCTAACAGGGCTGTGGGGGCACATATGGGCATTGCAAGGCCTCTCCCCCCATCCGGTCTAAAAGAACCGGACCTTCGACTTTGCTCAAGTTAGGGCGAGGTTCTCCTCCTGTCCCTAACAGGGCTGTGGGGGCACATATGGGCGTTGCAAGGCCTCTCCCCCCATCCGGTCTAAAAGAATCGGGCCTTCGACTTTTGTAAGGTTGCCCTCTCGTTTTTGATACCGTCTGCTTGAATTGTCCCAAGACAAATGGGCACGCATTTTTTGATTAGGATGAGATTAATGGTAGTACATCCGTAAGTTTTCTGAGCTCCAAGGTCGCGGGAGGTCGGCTCCTCCGAGCTCCTTAAGATAATAAGTTCTAGGCCGGACTACTTCTTTGACCTCATAGGGTCCCTCCCAGTTTGGGGCAAGCTTCCCCTGGCCCTGTGGTTGTGAGACAGCAGCTCGTCGGAGCACTAGATCCCCTGCTTTGAATGCCTTATTCTTGACTCGGGCGTTGTAATATCGGGCAACTTTCTGTCTGTAGGCTGCCATTCGAACCTGAGCGATCTCCCGCCTTTCTTCCAGTAGGTCGAGGTTGGCTCTGAGACTTTGCGCGTTGTGGGGTTCGTCGAATGCTACGACTCGTGCCGACGGGAGTTTAAGCTCGATCGGGATGACGGCTTCCGTACCAAAGGCTAAAGCAAAGGGAGTCTCTCCTGTAGGCAACCTCTGGGTGGTCCGATAAGCCCATAGCACATGATAAAGTTCGTCCGCCCAAGTTCTTTTTGCTTTTTCGAGCCTGATCTTAATCCCCTGCAAAAGGGTTCTGTTTGTTACCTCGGCTTCGCCGTTTGCCTGAGGGTGGGCCACTGATGTGAAGTTGTGGGAGATGTTTAGATCTTCACAGAATTCAGCAAATCTGGCTCCCGCGAATTGCCGTCCATTATCAGTGATGAGGGTTCTAGGCAAACCGAACCTGCTCACGATCGATTTCCAGACGAAATCCTGCACTTTCGCTTCTGTGATTTTGGCTAGTGGCTCGGCCTCGACCCATTTGGTGAAGTAGTCGATTGCTACAAGGAGAAATTTCCTTTGACCAGACGCCATGGGAAAGGGGCCAAGAATATCCATCCCCCATTGCGCAAAAGGCCATGGGGCACTCAAGGGTGTAAGCTCGGTAGCAGGTTGTCTCTGGACGTTGGCGTATCTCTGGCATCGATCACACTTTTTGACATATTCGATTGAATCATGGTGCATTGTTGGCCAGTAATACCCTTGGCAGAGTAGCTTGTGGGATAGAGACCTGGCACCCAAATGGCTTCCGCAAGCTCCCTCGTGTACCTCCCATAAAGCGTAGTTAGCTTCTGAGGGTTGGAGGTATCTCAAGAGAGGCAAGGAGTACGATCTTTTGTACAATTTGCCCTCATAAAGGATGTACCGGGAGGCTTGATTTCGGAGTTTCCGGGCTTCTTTCGCATCCTGGGGGAGAATCCCATCTCTAAGATAGGTTATTAACGGGTCGACCCAACTGGGCTCATGGTCGATCTCCATTACGAGTCGCGGTTCTTCCATACTCAGATGTTTTAAAATTTCAAAGAGGATGCCTTTTGGCAATTCGGCCGGAGCCAATGTCGCCAGTTTGCAGAGAAGATCGGCTCTGGTGTTCTCCGACCTTGGAATTTGCCTGATGTCGAAATTGCCAAAGGCAGGGGAGAACTCCTTCACCTTCTCGAGATACTTGGCCATACTGTCCTCCCGCGCTTCAAAGCTCCCGCTGACTTGCCCCACCACAAGTTGGGAATCGCTGTGCACCCGGAGTTGACCTATTCCAAGCTCCTTAGCGATCCTCAATCCTGCGATCAGAGCTTCGTATTCCGCTCCATTGTTTGTTGCGAAGAATTCGAAATGCAGAGCGTACTCCGCGACGACTCCCTCCGGGCTGGTCAAGATCAGGCCTGCACCCGCGCCTGCCATGTTGGAAGATCCGTCCACTTGGAGGATCCAAAAGCCATCGGAGGAACTGGCTTCTTCGTCGGGGGAGTTTGGTTGAGTCTTCAGGTCGTCAATTTTGCTTTGCTCTGGTTCGGCCTCCTCGGGTATGGTGCATTCTACTATGAAATCCGCCAATATTTGAGCTTTTATGGCCGGTCTAGGTTTGTAGTTGATGTCGAATTCTGTGAGCTCGATTGCCCATTTCGTCATTCTCCCGAAGATATCAGCTCGGTGCAAAACCGCCTTGATCGGTTGGTCGGTGAGTAACGTCACCGTGTGCCCTTGAAAGTAAGGCCGGAGTCTCCGAGCTGCAATCAACAAGGCGTAGGTCAGTTTTTCTAATTTAGTATACCTGGTCTCGGCGTCTCTCAACACGCGACTGATGTAGTAGACTGGTCGCTGGACTTTCATTTCCTCTTTAACCAGGACAGCTGCAAGGGCTGTGGGAGAGACTGCCAGGTACAAAAATAATTCCTCCTTGGGCTCGGGCTTCGCCAGCAGTGGGGGCGAGCTAAGGTAGCTTTTTAATTCTTCGAATGCCTGTTGGCATTCAGAGGTCCAACAGAAGTTCTTCGGCTGCTTGAGGGTTTGAAAGAAGGGCAGACATCGTTCGGCCGACCTCGCGACAAAGCGATTAAGAGCCGCAACTCTTCCCGTGAGGCATTGAACCTCCTTGATCGACCTTGGGGCAGTCATATTTTGGATGGCGCGAATTTTCTCCGGATTGGCCTCGATCCCACGCCCCGATACCATGAAGCCCAGGAACTTTCCTGAGGTTACCCCAAAGGCGCATTTGGTCGGGTTCAGCTTCATTCTATACTTTCGAAGAGCGCCAAAGGTTTCCTCGAGGTCGGTGACATGATTTTCGGAAGACCTGCTTTTCACGAGCATATCGTCCACATAAACCTCCATGTTTCGGCCGATCTGCTCCTTGAAGATTTTGTTCACCAGTCGTTGATAGGTGGCGCCCGCGTTCTTGAGGCCGAACGGCATAACCCTGTAGCAGTAAAGACCGCGATTAGTGATAAAAGCAGTCTTCTCTTCGTCTTCCGATGCCATTCTAATCTGGTTATAGCCGGAGAATGCGTCCATAAAAGTGAGAAGCTCATGGCCCGAGGTAGCGTCCACCAGTTGGTCGATCCTGGGGAGGGGGTAACTGTCCTTTGGGCAAGCCTTATTCAGCTTTTTGAAGTCGATACACATCCTCCACTTGCCGTTTGCTTTCTTGACCAAGACAACATTGGAGATCCACTCAGGATAATTGACCTCCTTGATGAATCCGGCCTTGAGAAGTTTATCCACTTCCTCGGCTATTGCCTTCTGCCTCTCCGGGGCATGACTCCGGATTTTTTCTTTTGTTGGCCGATGTTTAGGGTTGATCGCCAAATGATGTTCCATGACTTCTGTGTCAATCCCCGGCATATCCGTCGGGACCCATGCGAAAATGTCCGCATTCCTTCGGAGGAAATCCACGAGATGCGTCCGCACTTCCTCCTCCAGGTTTGAGCCGATTAACACCACATGCTCCGCATTCCCATTATTCAAAGGAATTGGTATTAGGTCCTCGATCGGACCGCCCCTCTCTTCAGTGAGGTCATCGCGCGCATCCAACCCGACGACTGGACAGAGGTCCGCTTGATCGCTTCTTTGCAGGGCAATATTGTAGCAGTGCCTGGCCAGCGCTTGGTCTCCCCAGACTTCTCCGATCCCCTTGTCGGTGGGGAACTTCAATTTCAAATGGTAGGTTGAAACAACGGCTCTGAGGGCATTGAGGCTGGGTCGGCCAAGAATTGCATTGTAGGCGGATGGCGCCTTCACCACCAGGAAATTCATCAGGGCTCTGGACTGCTTTGGATGCTGACCCACGGTCACAGTTAGAGCTATCATTCCTTCCGTCGGAACGGCGTCACCAGTAAACCCTATCAAGGGTGAGCAAATCGGCCTTAGATGACCGCCAAGAGTGGCCATTCTCGAAAAGGCACTGTAGAATAAGATGTCGGCCGAACTTCCGTTGTCGACGAGAATGCGACGGACGTCATAATTTGCTATGTTCAAGGAAACTACGACCGCATCGTTATGAGGGAATTGGACTCCCTGGGCGTCTTCTTCAGCGAAGGCAATGGGTTCTTCAACTTTTTGCCGCTTGAGGGGTGCAGCTGATGTGCTGATTGCCTCCTGCTGGGATTCCCCCGAGACAACATTGACAGAATCCGACGGGGACTGGTCGCCCGGCCACCCTTTGTCGGCGACCAGAGCCGGAGGTAGTTGTGCAGAAACCTCGCGAGAGGGCATCGGATGGGGAAAAGAGGATTGGATGCCAGAAAAGATGGCCGAAAGCGGGTCCGTTGAGCGCTCCTTCAAGAACAAGGGTGCTGCGAAGACACAGCCCCTTCCTCTAGCGCCAATCCTGTTGGTGCAAAAATCCGCTTGCGCTGGAGGAGCTGGAGTCGGAGAAGCCGCGGTCGCCGCCGGGACCTGCAAGGGAAGTCTAAACCGGAGGTGGGGTTGCTCCGGCAAGACCCTCCGACGCTCAAGTCAGTTTTCTGCCTCAACAAGAATGGAGTGCTCGAACGGAGAATTTAGCAGAGTTTTGAGATAAGAAAAATGAGCTTAAAGAATAACGTATCTGGATCCCCCTTTTATAGGCGGAGGAGGCAAAGGATTGATGGCGACGTTTGTAACCGCCTGGTAGTGGGCCGCCCATGGTCAGGGGAATTGATTGCGAAAGATAGTGGGGTAGACCTGTGGCTATCGCCATAGCCTGCCACGTAGGGCCTGTTGCAGATAGTGGGGCGGCGTCCGTTGCCGCTAGTTGTCAGCAAGTAGTGGGATCGTGCAGCACCTACCGCAGGGAGCGGAGCAGAATCGTGGCCGTTGACACAGCCTGTCAGAGAGTAGTGGGTCCGCCGCAGGGGGAGGTGGAGCCATGCGAAATCCGCTACAGGAAGTGGAACAGGATC
This sequence comes from Elaeis guineensis, assembly GCF_000442705.2. Lineage (NCBI taxonomy): Eukaryota > Viridiplantae > Streptophyta > Magnoliopsida > Arecales > Arecaceae > Elaeis > Elaeis guineensis. The sequence continues at coordinate 86,969,322 of NC_025993.2, forward strand.
ATGGCTGTTATTGTTATCTGCCAAGGCGCGCGGATCTGTTTGTTGATCAAGGCTCGGCAGTGGTCGGAGTTCGGCCTTTGCAGGAGTCCGGGAGGAGTCCCCCTTTCGGTTGAGGTCGTGGGTGGAGTCCGGCTCCAGTAGCTGATACTGAGGTTGGAGACTGAGGTCGGAGCTTGGCTCCCGTAGGAGTCCGGGTGGAACCCTCTCGGAGCCGAAGTTGCAGGCGAAACCTGGCTCCCGTAGGAGCCGCCCTGCTGCTGATGACGAAGCCCGGTTCCCGTAGGAGTCCGGGCGGAGCCGTTCTGCTGTCGATGGCAGAGCCCGGCTCTCGTAGGAGTCCGGGCGGAGCTGTTCTGCTGTCGATGGTGGAGCCCAGCTCCCGTAGGAGTCTGGACGGAGCCGTTCTGCTGTCGATGGTGGAGCCCGGCTCCCGTAGGAGTCCGGGCGGAGCCGTTCTGCTGTCGATGGCGGAGCCCGGCTCCCGTAGGAGTCCGGGCGGAGCCGTTCTGCTGTCGATGGTGGAGCCCGGCTCCCGTAGGAGTCCGGGCGGAGCCGTTCTGCTGTCGATGGCGGAGCCCGGCTCCCGTAGGAGTCCGGGCGGAGCCGTTCTGCTGTCGATGGAGGAGCCCGACTCCCGTAGGAGTCTGGGCGGAGCCGTTCTGCTGTCGATGGCGGAGCCCGGCTCCCGTAGGAGTCCGGGCGGAGCCATTCTGCTGTCGATGGCGGAGCCCGGCTCCCGTAGGAGTCCGGGCGGAGCCGTTCTGCTGTCGATGGCGGAGCCCGGCTCCCGTAGGAGTCCGGGCGGAGCCGTTCTGCTGTCGATGGCGGAGCTCGGCTCCCGTAGGAGTCCGGGCGGAGCTGTTCTGCTGTCGATGGTGGAGCCCGGCTCCCGTAGGAGTCCGGGCGGAGCCGTTCTGCTGTCGATGGTGGAGCCCGGCTCCCGTAGGAGTCCGGGCGGAGCCGTTCTGCTGAGGATTTCGGCTGCGGGTATTTTATACCCAACACTATTATTTTGGGAGAGATTCTGCATCCAGTGAAGGAAGAAGGGATCAATGTAATTTTAGGAGGAACCTACTCGGGAAGTCTAAATAAATTAGAAGCCAAGATCTTGTCAATTGAAATGAGAATTCTACATCAATTAGTGACAAAGCTTTTCTTCTCGAGAAGTGGTAGATATGACCTCCTTTCTGGTCGAGACATATGTATAATATTTCATGTGATCACCCAAACCCCCTTAAACCTCCCTGCTTTAATGATTGAGGCCATGAGAGAAACACTGAATAGATCCAAGGCACATCTGCCTTTTGGTATGGCCCTCACACTAGTATTCAGGAGGTTTGGAGTCAGTTTTGAGGGGAGGCATCAGCTAGGCTCTCTCACTCAGATACCATCAACCAACACACTCTGCACCGCATGGGATTCACTAGGATTGATGGTGGTTGGATCAAGGGTACAGAAGAGAGAGCTGAAGAGAGAGCTGAGGACAGAGTTAAGGACAGAGCTGAGGAAGAAGGTCCCTCATCACCTCTCCATGACTTCAGGGCAGCATCTCCAGACATCCAGTTTGTTTCAGATCCAGAGGCTGGCCCTTCAGAGTCCACTAGGAGGCACACACCAGTTCAGCAGCCAGACAGCAGAGCACCTCCCTCAGAGTTCAGATTGGCTGATGATCAGATTGAGCAGATTTCTCAGCGTGTGGCTTTCTTGCTTTCTCGTCAATGGAGCACTTCTGCGTTTACACCAGGATCCACAGTATTAGATGCATCTGATCAGATCTTGATCCCCCATATCTCCACTGTATTTCAGATGATCTCAGATCAGTCAGTTCAGATTCAGCAGCTCGAGGATTATATTTTGAGACTGACTGGGAGAGTACTTGACTTGCAGGGGCAAGTATTAGCTCTGGCCCATCCACAGCCACAGGAGTGCACTATTGAGTCACAGACCTAACTGCGGAGGCTGGCAGACTCAGAGGTGTATTGGAGGGTGGATTTGATTTCTTGAGGAGAGAGATCATAGGCTCTAGTGAGCATGCTTCTACACAGTTCACTGCACTGCTTCAGTCTGTTTCGAGAGCTCTGAACGTTCTTGATTCCATCAGGCTCTCTCTTGCAGTCCAGTCTATGGCCTCTCAGCCTTCAGGATCATCTCGCCCACCTACTCGTGCCAGCACCTCCACTCGTGGCAGAGGCAGACTGGGTAAAGGACGAGTCCTTGATCGTGATCCATCATCTCCCCACCCCATCTCTGATACATCTGATTCTGATCCATCTAGTCATGAGCTCTACTAGATCCTTGTAGCTAGCCTTGTCTGTTGTTCTTTCTAGGATCTATCTTTTGGGCCATGTAATGATATTAACTGGTTGACTTTTTATATTATGGAATATGTATTGGAATAGCTATTGTTGGTGCAAAAATCCGCTTGCGTCGGAGAAGCTGGAGTCGGGGAAGCCGCGGTCGCCGCCGGGACCTGCAAGGGAAGTCTAAACCGGAGGTGGGGTTGCTCCGGCAAGACCCTCCGACGCTCAAGTCAGTTCTCTGCCTCAACAAGAATGGAGTGCTCGAACGGAAAATTTAGCAGAGTTTTAAGATAAAGAAAATGAGCTTAAAGAATAACGTATCTGGATCCCCCTTTTATAGGCAGAGGAGGCAAAGGATTGATGGCGATGTTTGTAACCGCCTGGTAGTGGGCCGCCATGGTCAGGGGGAATTGATTGCGAAAGATAGTGGGGTAGACCTGTGGCTATCGCCATAGCCTGCCACGTAGGGCCTGTTGCAGATAGTGGGGCGACGTCCGTTGCCGCTAGTTGTCAGCGAGTAGTGGGATCGTGCAGCACCTACCGCAGGGAGCGGAGCAGAATCGTGGCAGTTGACACAGCCTGTCAGAGAGTAGTGGGTCCACCGCAGGGGAGGTGGAGCCGTGCGGAATCCGCTACAGGAAGTGGAACAGGATCATAGCTGTTATTGTCATCTGCCAAGGGGCGCGGATCTGTTTGTTGATCAAGGCTCGGCAGTGGTCGGAGTTCGGCCTTTGCAGGGAGTCCGGGAGGAGTCCCCCTTTCGGTTGAGGTCGTGGGGTGGAGTCCGGCTCCAGTAGCTGATACTGAGGTCGGAGCTTGGCTCCCGTAGGAGTCTGGGTGGAACCCTCTCGGAGCCGAAGTTGCAGGCGGAACCTGGCTCCCGTAGGAGCCGCCCTGCTGCTGATGATGAAGCCCTGTTCCCGTAGGAGTCCGGGCGGAGCTGTTCTGCTGTCGATGGGGAGCCCGTCCCGTAGGAGTCCGGGCGGAGCTGTTCTGCTGTCGATGGTGGAGCCCGGCTCCCGTAGGAGTCCGGGCGAGCTGTTCTGCTGTCGATGGTGGAGTCCGGCTCCCGTAGGAGTTCCGGGCGAGCCGTTCTGCTGTCGATGGCGGAGCTCGGCTCCCGTAGAAGTCGGGCGGAGCTGT